>NC_141384.1:25084632-25270639 GCF_017979445.1 Akebia trifoliata
TCATGTACCTATGGCAAGGATGTACATCTCCCGGGACGTTTTATTTGATGAACATTGCTTCCCATTCTCTGATTCTACATTCCCTTCTTCTAATTCTAACTCACGTCCCAATTCATTTGCTAGTTTACCATTCCATCTCACCCCACACTCCAGGCTTCCTTCTAATAATAACCAATCCTCATCTCGGCCCACTCATATATCCATTCCCACCAACACACCGACAAGTTCACATCATCCAATATTCCTGAGCCCACTTCCCCTGCAAGCCCATCCCATTCCTTACCTTTGGCACCTCTTCTCGAACACCTTCTCGAATCTTCCTCTCCTCTTCTTCTTCGCTATCTACTCCCACATCCACCCATGGCCATCCTATGCAAACTAGATCAAGTATATTTTATGGAAAGAATCTGGTGTCCTGGAGCTCCAAGAAGCAAAATACAATAGCTAGATCAAGTATTGAGGCTGAGTATAAGGCCCTTGCTCATGCCACTTGTGAATTGCTCTGGCTACAGTCACTTATGACTGAATTGGGTATTTTCTTATCCACACCTCCCACTCTTTTTTGTGACAATTTGGGAGCAACATACCTGTCCATGAACCCAATCATGCATTCTCGGAGAAAACACGTAGATATTGATTATCATTTTGTCAGAGACAGAATTCAAGCCAAGGCCCTTCAAGTCTCTTTTCTATCTAGCTAGGACCAGATTGCTGACATCTTTACTAAGCCCTTATCCATTTCAAGATTTGCAACACTTCGATCGAGCCTCACTGTGCTTCCAAACAAGCTTGGCTCGCAGGGGTGTATCAACCATATCAGCATCATCACATCAGATCATTCCTCCAAGGACACCTCATCTGGAAATACAAAATAGTTTGTTAGTTTATTATATACGTGTCCTATTTTCATTTGTAGTAATAAAGTCTGTAACCAAAAGAATATTCTATCTCAAAGTCTATAAATAGTGCTCATGTATCAAATATCATTGAGGGAAGAAATACAAAATTTATTTTCATAGAATCAGTTCTTGTTTCTGTTGTTTTATCACTTCTCAACTTCTTCTTCTTCTCTATTGGTTACTGTACCAACGCCCCAACCTCCCTTTCTCTTTGTTGGTTGCTGTACCAACGTCCCAACTCATCTCTCTAACATCTTGACACGTCTCCATCTTTCTCTCTCACTCTCAGCCATTATCCCTCACATGTTTCATCACCATCAACAGCCTTGCATCAGCCTCTCTCTCCACGTTTCAGCACAACCATCTACTACCTTCGCCATCTCCAACATCATCACTGCAACAGCCACAGTGCACATGAGCCATTGGGATCGTATCTAAAGGAATCAATCCGTCATCCTCGAATCAATAAGTAAGTCGATTTTTATTTAGTTTTCTTCGTGTTCTTCATGGTACATTGTCGTTTACCTCTCTGTTTTTGTATGATTTCCTCACATTAAGGGTTCATGTTGATTTTGGTGTCATGATCATCATGAAATTAGTTTTGGGAAGTTTTTTTTATACCACGTAACATTTTGTCGTACCTTGGATGGTCTGCAATAAGGAGAGGTGCATTGTTTTAATGTTTTGTTTGATTTTTTGCATGTCAATAGAATTAGGAAAACATTTTTTTTTTAATGAATTTTTTGTTTTTATTTTTCTTGTTTACCTATACATGTTAGTAGGATTAGATTGTTTTTTTGTGTATTTTTTATATTTGCATATCAATAGGTTTAGAAAGTTTGTTTTCTTTTTACGTCTTTTTCTACATTTTTGTTTGTTCTTGCATATTAATAGGGTTAGAGAGATTTTTTTTTTAGGTACTTTTGTGTTTTTATATTGATAGGTTAGGAGAATATTTTCATGTTTCCATCTTGTTCATTTTTATTTGTTATTGTTATTTTATTATTTTTGCATGTTAGATGGATTAAAGGATTTTTTTTATCATGATCATTACGTTCAATTTGGATTTACATGATTTATGATGATGTTCGATCTCTCCGTATTATTTTGAGATTTTTCCATGTGATCAGTGTACCCCTTGACTTGACAGATATGCATGTTATTGAATGATAGCTATTTTGACAAAATCAAAAATCATATATACATGTTTGTTTTAGTTAGTTTAAGGATTCGATGAACACGAAAATTTTCTTGTGGATTTTTCTTTCAAATTTGAAAATTTTATGCAATGATATTTGTCAATCTCCAATTTAGTAAGTATGATATCCTGGATTCTTTGTTGTTTAGTAAATTTTCAATTTGGTGATTCTTGGAAAATCCGTAATTTTCTAATTTAGGACTTCTTGTTCATATAATTCTTCTTTTAGGAAATTATTTGCAAGTCATTAGAAAATTCATATTTGGAAACCTTCTAATAAGAGGTTGTATAATTTTCTATTTTGGAAAAAACACATATTTATAAAATTCCATTTTAGGAATTTCATATTTTAGCAATTTACCAATGTAGAAGATTCTGCATCCTTATATTTAGAAGGTTCACATTCATATGGAAACTTGGTAGTTCCTAATTCAAAAATTTATATTTCTTGAAATTTGCTGTTTTAGAGGATGCATCTTTTAAATTTCTAATTTGGGAATTCAGCATATATTTTTGAATTATAATTTGGGGAACTTCAGATTCTCAATTTAGAAATTCTTTGAATTTCAATTTGGCAGTTTCTACTTTGGACAGTTTGGGAAATACTTGCATGTGGAATCTCTTAATTGATTTTAGATCATTGAGCTAATTAGGATTTTTTCAAACTCTTTTATATTTTGTGGAATTCAACGAATAATCATGTAAGGATTGAGACAATTTTAGCCATAAGATTTGTTTGGCAAACCTGACATAAACTGATGATGATGATTAGACTTAGCCTTGATCATAGTCTTTCCCTGTTGACTATAAATTAGTTTTAGATCGTAGTAGAGGCCGATCATGTTGATCGGGCGAGTTAGGTGCTGAACACCTTCTGAAACTCGTAACTGTGTCATTCTATTAGTTAGCATTGGATTTTCGTTAAAGTGTTCTTCATTTCCATCGAGCTCATAGGCATCTTCCAGATTTCTAGCCATGCTTCCTTCCGGTCCTTTGCCCCTTTAATCATCAAGGGGATTTCTTGTTGACTCGGAGATCTGTTCTAACACTTCTACCTTGCTCTTGATGTTGTTTATGTCCATTGCAAAAATTGCCAAGATTTTACGAATCTCCGCGAGTTCAGATTCAGAGGCCATTTCTGATGGTTCACTTGGTGCTGAATTTCGTCCCAAATGACCTGACTCTCGACTCCAACTAGGTGGTGGACGCTTAAGCTTAGGAGCAATGATATCCTGAAATCCCATCAAAAGTGGATTATTCGTTGCAGACCCGAGGGTAGGTTTTAACAATTAGAAATAAATGTCCCTCTTGATAGCGTTTATTAAATTAACCCCTTAGATTCAAAGTCTCTAACCGATGAAACATTCCGAGCAAGGGATTACATGAAGATGATTTGCTGATTGATCAAGAATCTTAGGAAATTTTTAAATCGTCACCCTAGTTATACATGTCAAATTATAAATTTTGGGGATTTTATTCCCACCATTTTTCAGTTAAAAGTATTTTTCTTTTTCTTGATTTTTCTTTGTACTTGGCTGATGAAGATGATGATAAAGATGAAATTTCAATTCCTATGTTCCATGATTTTCTCAAAAACTATTTCAAACCCTAGGTAAGCGCATTTTACCCTCTTATGTAGATATGTTATGATCGTGCAAAGTTTGTTATCATAGAACATTTAACAATCACCTTAGGATCCTTCTTTAAAATTGCGACCTCTCTTACTTTGGATTTGTGCTTATCAAATCATTTTCAAATCGAGTCCTGAATAAATCGATGGAACGAGGAAGAGGACCCATCAGTTGCTTGGTGGTTTTGATTGAGCTGTTGCAATTTTGAATCTATAGTTTTGTAACGTCTTGAACTTTTCTTTATTCTTGGTTTATGTTACAATTTTTTTTTATTCTTTCTTACATGATCTTTTTTCTTGATCTATGGTTTTCATTTCTGTCATTTTTGGATTGCTTTTCTTTATTAAAGATATTGATAGATTGTTAATAAGTACATATTTTGTATAGAAAACATTCATAAGTCTTAGTATACAGCATGTAGACATGAAATGTTCGCCATGAACCTCAATGCTACATTGTTTGGAGTCGCCACCATTCTTTTTTGGAATGGGTGTGAATGGGTACCCGGATTGATTCTTTTGAAAACTATTTTTTTTCATGGCATTGTAATGACTCTCATATGTTGGAAAGGGCAAGGTCTACCTAAGATCTAGGTAAGGAGGTCCGGTTAGAGGATGGGGAAGGTGTTAGGCACCCCATCCTCTCCACCAAAGGTGGTTACCTTGCTTGGCCATTTTATTTTGTAAAACTTGATAAAACAAATACTAGAGATGCATGAGAATGTATGACAATGGTGGTGTGTGTATTAAAGTGAAGTGTCCCCTTTTTCAAAAGGGTTTTGATTTCAAAGTGATATTAAGGGGCATTCTATGGAAGAGAATGACCCATGTAATCACATTGCATTTATGAAATGAATGTTGGTTTAAGCTCTTAGAGAGACTCCATGATGGAGTTCCCTTGAAGCTACAACCTTGATGCATGTATGCATGACTAGAAACTTAGTGTTTCACCCCATCAAGAGGGTGATACATTTCTTCATCATTGTCATGCATAGGTGAGTGTGTGCATTGTGTACAATATGATGCATGAGATTGAGGTGAAAAGGGCTTCAACCCCCATCCTTTCGATCGAACCTTAGTCCAATCTACCGGGGATGGGAGAGGGTATGCATTACATCCTAAGACTTTCTAAAATAAAATAAAGTAGAAGGTTAGAAGAAGAAGATGCAAGCTTTGAAATAGATAGACTACATGTTAAACCCTACCTTGTCCCTTAATGAACTTGAACCTTGAAGAGTAGACTTGAGAGATGAATGAGATGGTTGAGGGTTGAATTGAAGTTTAGAAGATGAGAGAGTGAGTAGAAATTTGAGTAGAGTTTTAGGTTAAGAGATGGGGGCTTGAGAACATGAGTTGTTCATGGAAATTGAGGGTATTTATAGAGTTTTTGGAGAACTTTTGGGGATAAAGTGGTCCAACCCTAAAAATAATGAAAATGGACATAAGGTTTAGGTTGTTTCTTTTTGGATTTTTCATTTGTATGAGGGTAAAGATGACATTTGTGGAGAAACCCTAAAAGCATGCTTTGATCCTTGATTTTTTGGTAAATAGAGGTGAGATAACAAAAGTACTTTTGGGAGGGTGAATAAGGGAGTGACATGTGTAAAGGTGGAGTGGTAGGTAAAAAGTAGATCTTGGTTTATTTGTAAATAACTCATAAAGCAAGGGTGAAAGTGTAGTTTTGAAATGGACCAATGGGAAAACAAAAGCACATTTGGGAGGGTGAATAGGAGGATGACATGTGTAAAGGTGAAGTGGTAGGTGAAAAGTAGACTTTGGTTCATTTGTAAATAACAAATAAAGCAAGGGTAGAAGTATAATTTTGAAATGGACCAATGGGAGAACTCCATGTATGTACTTGAAGATTCCCACCTTTTGAGGGTATAATGGGAAGTTCTCTCACCTTTATAGATTATTACCAAAGACCAACTAACCTTTTTGGTTTGACTAAACTTTTTGAGAAGGGCATTCTTGAGTTTTCACAAAAGAAAGGTTGACTCTCCAATTAGATGATGCATTGGGTGTTGGAGGCTTATGAGGTATCAACATGTGTCATCTTGTGAAGGGGTGAGAGAATGGACTTGGTGTTGGGCTTGGGTATGGACTTGGTGTTGGGTTTGGATATGGACTTGGGTTTGGGCTTAGGATGGACTTGGTTTTGGGTTAGGGATGTGGACTTGGGTTTGGGTTTGGGATATGGACTTGGATTTGGGCTTAGGATGGACTTGATTTTGGGTTAGGACATGGACTTGGATTTGGGTTTGGGATATGGATTTGGATTTGGGTTTGGGTGATGGGCATAGGTTTAGGTGGATTAGGGACAAGGTATGGGCATGCGATGATATGAGATGATGCATGTATGCATGACAATGATGCAAAATAGCAATGTGGGTCCGTCGAAGAACTTGAGTTCTAAATCAAAATTAATTCGAGAAAATTTGGATTTTCCTATGGGTTCGTGCAAATTGGGGTGTCTACACAGCACAACAGTGTAAAAATGTACCAAGGGAAAATTTTAACTAAGATGTCTTGTTGAATGATTATCTAGCCTCCATCTCTAATTCTAGTATGTATTCTTTTAACAAACTTTCTTGACCAGTTGCATCAGCATTGTAAGAATTTGATGGTTCACCTAGCAAATAAATCGCCTCCTCTTGGTTCGGTTGTACCCATGGATGCTCTTGGTACTTTCTCAATCGGTCTAGCTCCGCTGACACCTCCTTCATCATGGGTCTGTCTTCCCCTTTCACATCTATGCATCGTCCTGCTAACTCAACAATTGCCAACAATTGCTCTTTGTCACCCTCATTTTCAACTCGTTTATCAAGAATTTGAAATAAACGGTCCTCTTTAATCGAAGAAACAAAAAATATAGCAAGACTTCTATGTTCCTCGGATCTCTCTGATGAAATGGACTTCTCCCCCGTTAAGAGCTCCACAAGAACAATACCAAAGCTATAAACATCGCTTTTCTCCGTCAACTGACCAGTGTGAAAACATTCAGGATCCAAGTAGCCTAAGGTACCTTGAACGAGCGTAGACATTTGAGTTTGATCAAGAGGTACCAACCTTGAAGCTCCAAAATCGGATACTTTTGTTATGTAATTCTCATCCAATAGTATGTTGGCGGATTTGACATCTCTGTGTAGGACTGGTATTGAATGTGCAGAATGCAAATAAGCTAATGCTCCTGCAGTTTCGGCTGCTATCCTTAAACGATTTTCCCAAGAAAGGGTACTGCTTTCATTGCTCTTGTTGTGAATGTGTTGGAAGAGAGTGCCATTAGAAATGAACTCGTAAACCAACAAAGGAACTTCTGTTTCAAAGCAACAACCCAAGAGTTTCACCACATTTCGATGACTGATTTGAGAAAGAATGTCTACTTCATTTATAAACTGTATAATTTGGCTTTGATCCATTATTTTGGACTTCTTAATGGCTACTACTCTATTATCAGGTAAAATTCCTTTGTACACCGTACCGTAGCCTCCTTGGCCTACAATCCGACTCTCATCATAATTGTTGGTCGCTCTTTTTAGGTCGTCCACAGTAAAAATCTTGGCAATCTTAGAAACACATTTTCGCGAAGAGATTTGTTGCTGCAACAACATACCTCCATTTTGTTGGAAGAATTTCTCTCTGAGTTTGATGAGTTTTCTTTGCTTCAATACCCGGTATAATAAGGAACAACAAACAATTAGAAACAAAAAACCTAGACCAGTACCTGCATTGTAAACAAGTTAAAAGAGTTTAGTTACAAATACCAGTCAAAGACAAGAATGGTTTTAAATCTCACTTTGATGTCTTGTCTTGTTCATGGACGAGACTGAATTGTCTCAGACGAGTCAACTTGTCTCGTATGAGATAAACTAGTTATTAACTTGGTTTAGAATTATTAATAATTATTATATTTATATAAAAATAATTATATATTATTTATAGAATAAGGTTGATTAGAAGATGTTTAGTCATTAAAATATTTTAATAAAAATAAACGAAATCCTGGTTGACTCTGCTGTGTTTTACTGACTTAGACGAGATTTTGAAAATCTTGGCTGAGTAATCTTGTTTAACTCGTGAGATTCCAAAGGCTTGAGACTCATTTTCTATCCATCTCATTGATGTACAATACTGAGTCATCTAGGCCTTGGATGAGATTTGAAACCATGAGGACGTTGAAATTAACACAAGATAAGTTCTCGAAATAGAAGTCCACAAGGGATAATTACTAGAACAAAATTGTGCATTCCATTAACTTGTATTTAAAATTATGTCAAAAGGGGTATTTACCTGTAACAAGTTGGATCACTGGAACTGGTTTTGTATCCCGGGTGCAGCCGCTTCCGATTGCTGTAGCGTCCCCATGGTAGCCTTTTTGACAAGAACACTTATAACTGCCATCATTATTTTCACAATTCGCGTTTGCATGGCAGGGATTTGGGTGCTTCTCACACTCATTGATATCTGGATCAATCAAGCCCATCATCACCAGGAGAAGAAGATAGCTCACATTAAACAAATTGAAATTAAAGAGCTGTGCCATCTTTGTTAAATCCACATGTAATCCCTATTTTCTTTAATGATAGGGTCATGTCACTTTAATCTTAATTACTGATCTCTGAAGAAAAAAGAAATATATAGCACCATGTATATGTTGTTTTAATCTTGTTTATAAACAATAAAGCTATCTTTGGCTGAGGTTTATTTAAAATAAAAAAAAAAATAGTGAAAAGTCACCTTGACATCCTTCTGGGAGATATGGGTTCCCGTCGTAACCGTCCCTGCAGAGACACCGATACCCAGGGCCATTGGTGGAGTTATCAACACATAAGCTATCCCGGCCACAAGCGAAAGGTTCAAAATTTTCCTTTACAGCCTCTTGGCACGTCTCGTTTCCAATAGCCCAGTCCAGCACCACAGGTATATTATCTCTATTGATTGTTCCATTAGCGTAGAGATCCGTTATTTTGAAAGTGAACCATTCTTCATCAGCCAAGAAGGCATAGCTGCACGGGTTATACTGCCAGCAGTTGGCATGATTGAAAAGGCTCCCAAGAAATACGCTGTACCTCCTAAGTCCACTGGGAATTGGAGTCTGGCAACAACCGACACCCGAACAGGACCCATCATTGATCACCTTCGAGTTGTTGCATACTGACACAGACCCGCTCTGGAAATCTTGGTCCCAATAGTCACCGATGATTGCAATGGTGTCACAGCCAATGGCCGTGAACTTGTTACGGGTGGTATTGAATCTAAATGGTGTTTGGTCCATATCGAACCCTGCTGGTACTGCCTTATATTGTTTGCCTTGGCTGTCATAACATCCCACTGCAAATAGACCATTTATGCGCACTTCATCCAACGTTATACTTAGAATCTCAATTTTACCATGACCTTGGAAGGCTTTTGGAGTGCTATAATTCTTGTTGCATGTTACCATATATCCAATATCCCTATAACATCCTTCACCGATACCGAATGGGTAAGGAATATTTACGTTTCCGCATGTTTTTGGGCAATGATCCATTAAGGTTTGGGATGCCACCATTACGGATAACAGGGCAAAATGAAATAAGAGAAATTGTGTGAACATTGCTTCCCCTCTTTGTTTCATATTATTTTCTTATGTTACAGAGAGGGATGGAGCTGGGGGGGGGGGGTGTATAAGAGGCCAAGAGAACCAATAAACACATAAGAAATTGCCTGGATGGAGCTTTAATTTTGAGTGCTTATTTTCTAATTAGAAATTCTTCACTCGGTCAATACTTGGCTGACGAGGAACGGACACAGAACCATATATCTTTCCTTGGGATACACAACTGCAAATCCCCATAAAAGATTTACAGTGTATATCCCTAGGAAAAAGATCTATGATTCTCTGTCCATGCCACATAAGCCGAGTATTTGACCGATTTTCTAATTGGAAAATCATTAGTTTTTTATGCTTTCTAGTTAGCTTACTTTCCTTTGCTTGCTAAGTCAAAGTCTTGCAATTTGCAAATAGTTAATCAAAAACAAAACTTAGTCACAAAATACAAGATACTAAAATCTTAGGGACAATGACTGTGAAGTATTGTTTTCATAAAATATTCACTAAAAAGTCCACCCACAAATTTTACGGAAAACAAAGGATAAACATTATAAAAAGAGAGATCTACAGGGCAGACCTACCTGTTGCAATTTTATTACTAAAACTCCCTTAGCTTATCAAGTTTATTACTGTGCGAGTCTTACTCTATAAATAATGCTGGCATTACCTGTTTTTTGCGCTTGACTGAAGGTATTGAAAATGAATGGCTATCAAACTCCCAAAGTTACAACTACAATTCAACGGTGAAAATTAACTTTTTTTTTTTTTAATTTTTTTTCCTTTATAACCTTGTGGCATTAGATCATGTTTTTGGATGCCACAACTAAAATTCAACGGTTAAAATTAGCTCATTTTTTTTTTTTTTTCTAATTTTGTTTTGAAAATTCTTAGAATTTTGTCCTTTATAATCCTATGTCATCTGGTCATGTATTTGGATCCCACAAATTGATGTTGTTAGGATCCACTCCAAGGTATGTTAAGTAACAAATTAATTTATAGCATCAATTTGAATTTTATAGCCTAGCTCCCCACTACAAGGTTTGCTGGGTAACAAACTTGCTAAAGTAAGGTTTGGTGGGTAATAAACTTCGTAAGGTAACATTCCCTTAGAGTTGTTAGAACTCCAAGGGAGTTTTTATAATAAAAATGCAACAATTAGGTTCGTCGGGTAAATCTCTCTTATAATAAAGAGTCATGATGATTGCACACAGTTTTGGTATGCCGTTGGGTATGTGGCTATAAGGGAATAGAACCATTGGCACGTCAGCTACGTACCCAGCTGCATATCAAAATTCCATGCATTCATCATTATTCTATAAAAAAATCACCATCCAAAGACTTTTTTGTGTTTTTTAATAAAATACTGGAAATACCCCCTAAATCACATTAAAGAAACCATCTTCAAATCAATTTTTATAATCTTTTTTTATCAAATACCCTCTACATTTAAATATTTGAAATACTTCAATGATTTAAAATTAATGAAAGGACGTTCCTTTGACCTTGTCTTCTATTATAGATTAATAAAAAAATGCCATCGATGACAAAAAAAAAAAACAAACACCCAAACCTTTTTTCCTTACAAAACCAATCTTCTTCAATCTATTGTATGATATCATTGATTGGTAGTAATGATGTGCGATCATTATCACCATCAACACTATGATCATAATCACCACCATCATCATCATCATGATCGCCACCATCATTACATTATTGTTGTCATCATTGCCATCATAACGGGTTGAACATTAATCTATTAGAGAAGAGCAAGGCCAAGGAGCATGCCATCAATTTTTAAACGTAGGGTTTATCACAGATATTTAACAAAATATGGAAGCGCCACCTCTCAAATAAGTTACAGCTTTTTTCCAAACAAGTATTTGAGAAGGTAAGTTAGGTATTTTATAATAAAAAATCTTCAAAAGATTTTCTTAGTCTAATATTCTGTAAATAGTGTACTAAATTGTCCATATTCTCTATGACAGGATTTTTAGGTATGTAGTTTTAAAAATAGGCCCCTAAAATCATTTTCCGAGTATTAAATCTAATTGAACAGAAAACAACGTACTTATCTTCATTTTATTTTTATAAAAATCCTTAAGTGTAAGTTGACTAATTAGACAGACTTCCACACCTAATTAACCCTTCATGATACACTACAACATTTTTTATCAACAGTGGCGGATTTTTCCGCCACTACAGGGGAGGTTTTTCGTCGATAAAAGCTATTGCGGCACATGAGCAGTGGAACTGAGATCCGTGGGTGTTGCCTCGGTCGCTAAACGTAGCAGTGGATATCTTGTTCCACTGTCATAGGTAATACATAGCGGCGGATATTAAAATCTATTGCAATAAGGCATTTTCTTCCTAAATAGCATATAATATATATAGCGGTGGATATTAAAATCCGCTGCAATATTTAATTTTAAAACAAATAAAATATAAGCCATATAGCAGCAGATATTCATAACCGCTACAATAGGTAATTTTTTAAAAAATAAAATTTAACTCATATAGCGGCGGATAATACGATCTGCTGCAATAGGCTTTTTTTTTTTTTAAATATATATATATACCTATGTTCTCCAACCTGCATACATTAAAAACAATATACAATAAATAACACCATATGGAACGAGAAAATGAATATTACCAACGTTCTATTTCCTATGAGCAGAAGTGAATGAAAAACATTAACATTTTGCATGAAGAAACTATTAAGTACTACATTCTAGCTGTATCTTTTATTTTATTTTATTTTTTAATGTAAATAAGTTATTAATATATTCAACTAATTAAAACATAGAGGATTGTGAACATGCTTATACAGAGGAGAGTAGATCTACGGTTTTCAAACCTATCACGTCAAGGGTGTTGATTGAGTATGCCACGTGGGTAAGTCAGATTATCATGATTCAATTGGTGAATGTCAATTCTTGGATTTGATATGCAAATCCCTGATTTGAAGAGTTCGACAAAGTTTTTAAAAAAATTGGAAAATTTTGTGAAGTTTTAAATTTTTGTGAAAGTGTAATGATTTTCACAGAACCTTAGATCATTTGCCTCGGGATATGCATAACCATATAAAAAAAATGTGTGTATCCCGAGGCAAATGATCTATGACTCTACAATAGGGGGCATAGGTCAGATTGTCACAGAGGGGAAATTTTTCGTCTTTTTGTGAGGCAGTGGTATCTGTGTCTACATTTTTTTGAATCTTTGGTACTTGTGTGTATATTTTCTTTAGGGGTGTTCTAATTCTAGGGTTTCTATTTTGGGAAGTTTTAAATGTTTTAGTAACTCTTATTTATATAATTAGAGAATTCTCTTTTATATAGTCATATTTTCGGAGATTATATGATGGAATGACCCTCATCTTCTCATAAATGTTAATCAGAAGAGAATGATCCAATACAAATTAAATTAAGTACATGTATTTAAGAGAACTACTAAATGTACTTTACCAACAAATAGAGACAAACTAATATCAGGAACACACCTTTTTCAAACTTCAGCAATAGCCCTTTCAACAGCAACTTGTTCTGCTCTTCGACGTGCTTCGAATATATATAACAAAAAAGAAATTAAACTCACGTTACTCAGAAGTCAGAAATAAAATAATATATTAAAACTGAAGCAATTAACATGGTTTTGCACTCAATCATTGAGAAAACCAATACTTGATGGAATTATCATATTTGAAAGCTGAATTTGATGTTGATTTCAATTAGTTATATTTTTAGACCTCTGTAGGCCTAAAAAGCTGTAATTAGCTGAAGTTGGTTTTTCGGTTTTTCAGCATTAGTAGTCAATTTCTTAGAATTAATCCTACCCATCATGAAGTAAATGCTTAAATTTGAAAGGGGTCACAATCTATGTTCAGCCATGCTTTTCATAACCTACACCATGAAACATATCTGCAAAAAGCTTCTGAAGCCATTATAAGAAATCATATGTTGTAGGGAAAAGTGTTCATTGGGAAGAAGCAGATTGCCTAAGTTAGTGGAGAGGACCCAAAGCCTGACAAACTTTCTCCTAAGTGTAGCCTACACCATGCAGTGTCACTGTGTTCCTTGTGTTGCTCTCTCTGCCTTGTGATTTTGCCTACATGTCAGAGTTTCACCTCATTTGGTGTGCATTGTTAGCTTTGTATTTTCTTAGGTTGACTCTAAACGGAACAGTTGTGAGCCTCTTTTAGTTCAATCCAAATCCAATGTTATGTCATATGACTCCAAAATAAAAATGCTAAATAGTGGACCCCTTAAAATGTGTTGGTATCAAACAATAGTAGAACTAGAGTTCCAACCCCAGACTAGACCCCAGATTTTGTCTTTTTCCAACAAATACAATCCAAATCATGATGATCTCTATATAATTCAGTAGTTATTTTATGCCAATCAAACAGATATGTAAACTACCAAAGGGGAATATGGAGACACAGATTTTAAGACTATCAGGCAGTCAATGTTTGATCAAGTATGCTTAATCATAAAGGGGAAAAAAATCCAACTTACAAAAACAAGTTCTTCAATCATTCAAGCAGTTGAACCCATATCCTTGAAGAAGACTTGAATGTAATGGGCCACTGTATTCTATTATTCCAACTTATAGAAGCAAGTTCTTCGATCTTTCCCGCTTGCATTAACCTGCACTTGAATAAACTTTCATCAGCAAAACAAAATACAAGCAGAAAAAAAAAAAAAATATATATATATATATATAGGGTCAGGTTCAAAGGACAACCATTTCTACACACATATAGACAACATGTTTTGTCTTATATGGGTAAAAATGTTTGGAATGGACTGATTTTTTGTGATGATGATCTCTGTGGTGAGGAGATCATCCTTGCCAAAAATCAGCTCATTATGAAACTTCTAGACCGTCCAATTTTTGTTGAAAAATTATAGACCGTCCAATTTTTGTAAATCAATTTTGATGGGGTTACAAGTTTTGGAATGGGATGATTTTTTCCAGGATGATCCCCTCATCACAGAGATCATCCTCACAAAAAATCAGTCCATTCCAAATATTTTTGCCCATATAAGACAAAACACGTTGTCTATATGTGTGTAGAAATGGTTGTCCTTTGAACCTGACCCATATATATATATATATATATATATATATATATGGGGACGGTTCAACAGCCCTAAAGTTTGCCAAGTTTGGTGCCAAACATTTTTCAAAATATGGGTTAGAAGTTTTAGAATGAGCTGATTCTTTGTGAGGATGATCTCTATGATGAAGAGATCATCCTCACCAACAATCAGCCTATTTCAAAACTTCTTACTCCATCAAAAGTGATTTACAAAAATTGGACGGTCCACGATTCTTCAACTTGTAAACTAGGGTTAGAAGTTTCAAAATGAGCTGATTTTTTGTGAGGATGATCTCTTCACTGTAGAGATCATTCTCCCAAAAAATCAGCCTATTCTAAAACTTCTAACCCCATCAAAAGTGATTTACAAAAAATGTTTGGCACCAAACTTGGCAAACTTTAGGGCTGCCGAACCGCTCCCTATATATATATATATATATATGGGAAATGTTCAGCACCCTAAGTTTTACCACACACTTTAACAAACGTTTTTTGTCCTACATGGGTTAGAAGTTTTGGAATGAGCTGATTTTTGGTGAGGATGATCTCTATGATTAGAAGATCATCCTCCCCAAAAATCAGCCCATTCCGAAATGTTTAGCCCCATGTTTACACGTTGAAAAATCGTGGACCGTCCATTTTTTGTAAATCAATTTTGATGGGGTTAGAAGTTTTGGAATGAGCTGATTTTTGGTGAGGATGATCTCCTCACCATAGAGATCATCCTCACCAAAAATCAGCTCATTCCGAAACTTCTAACCCATGTAAGACAAAACGCGTTTGTTAAAGTGTGTGGTAAAACTAAGGGTGGCGAACGGGACCCTATATATATATATATATATATATAGGGAAATGTTCAGCACCCTAAGTTTTACCACACACTTTAACAAACGTTTTTTGTCCTACATGGGTTAGAAGTTTTTGAATGAGCTGATTTTTGGTGAGGATGATCTCTATGATTAGAAGATCATCCTCCCCAAAAATCAGCCCATTCCGAAATGTTTAGCCCCATGTTTACACGTTGAAAAATGGTGGACCGTCCATTTTTTGTAAATCAATTTTGATGGGGTTAGAAGTTTTGGAATGAACTGATTTTTGGTGAGGATGATCTCCTCACCATAGAGATCATCCTCACCAAAAATCAGCTCATTCCGAAATTTCTAACCCATGTAAGACAAAACGCGTTTGTTAAAGTGTGTGGTAAAACTTAGGGTGCCGAACGGGACCCATATATATATATATATATATATATATATATATAGGGTAGCGTTCAATGGCAAACTTTTTAGCAAACTTTTTGGCAAAACATTTTTCAAAACATGAGTTAGAAGTTTTGGAATGGGCTGATTTTTGGTGAGGATGATCTCTACGGTGAGGAGATCATCCTCACCAAAAATCAGCCCATTCCAAAACTTCTAACCCATGTTTACAAGCTAAAAAATCGTGCACCGTTCATTTTTTGTAAACTGTTTTTGATGGGGTTAGAAGTTTTGGAATGGGCTGATTTTTGGTGATGATGATCTCCTCACCGTAGAGATCATCCTCACCAAAAATCAGCCCATTCCAAAACCTCTAACTCATGTTTTGAAAAATGTTTTGCCAAAAAGTTTGCTAAAAAGTTGGCCATTGAACGCCCCCCCATATATATATATATATATATATATATATATATATATATATATATATATATTGCCTTGACACTATCCAAGGCACATCACTTGGATCACCAATAAGTCCAAATCATGAAAAATGCAACATCCAACATTTAGAACAAGAACTCATAGAGAAGAACAGGAAGAAGGGACAGCCACTTGGCTTTCCAGCAGCAGTTCTATGTGCATCTTCACTAAACCTTTAAAAATGTCCCAATACCATCCATCTGTTTTAATCTTGTGAGATATAGGCAATGTTACTTTGAATTTGTAGAACTAATTCTTAACATATCAAGGAATATCAGTAGAAGCACAAGAAACTGTCCCTAGAGAATTTCACTACAAACAGCTTTGAAAGGCCTTATTAACTGAAAAGTTGGTTTCAAAATGTGGTAATCAACGTACAGAAATGTATAAGCCAAAGAAAGATAAAGAATGTTAATTAATGGAGAATACAAATTGAATTATAGGACAAAAATTGAGCTCACTATAGGTTCTTTTAATAAAGCAATCATTAGAAATGAGAACTAATATTATCAGAACTAACCAATTCATAAAGAAATAAGAGCTGAATAGTGACGCCCCCACCCAATTTTGTAGCTAGAATCTGCAAAGTTCTCAACATATAAACAATAGGAAATATTGGATATAAACAGAGGTAATGTATCAATCAAAATATATTTATATTATAGCATTAAAATCTATAGAATATCTAGCTCTTTTCAGTATTTAACATACAGCTAAAGGAAAATTTAACAACAGCAATCTTCTACATACAAAATAAATCAACAAGACTTCTTAACATATCCACGTTGAGGAAATAAAAAGCCCAAATAGTTTACATTTGAACCAAATATCAAACAAGATGTACCTTTTGTGCTCCTTTGGGAGTATCATTACATTCGAACCAAACACAAGCTTTCCCTGAGCTTGCTGAATGTTGAATACCACCATCAGATGCCTCCGGTTGCTTGCCTTTGGCTCGTGAGGAAGAAACTGGTGGAGGTTGATGCTTCAAAGGCTTCCAATCCAAGTATTTCCCCATACCCATAAATGGGCTGAATTTTGGTTCCACCTCAGCTGGAACCTCTTCAACTGCAAAAGTAGCTATTATGATTGGTTTGTCTCTCAAAAGATAACCCAATTGTTAATCCATTAACAATCATAAAAATCCAACTCCAGCATGACAAAAAATTTATTTAAACCATGCACACATAATCCACATGAAGTAGACAAATAAGAGATGTCAAAACCATGATAATCATCTAAAATGAGGATAATGGAAAGAATGCCAATGATAGACACAACGAACCTCTAGTCGGTGCCTTGCTTGAAGGAATAGATTACGCAGGTCTTTCAGGTTCCTTATAATCAAGGGGAGGTGCGAAATGAACCTCACAGTTCATCTTAATGATACTTATTGCATTAGAAGGCTTTGTTTCTACAATATCTATGTAATACTTCTTATTGTTATATGCCACTATAATACCGTCCCCAGTGGTTAAGCAGGAAAAGTTCCTTAATGTTGTCTCAAAGCTGCAGGACCCCCCAATAAAAAGGGATTTAAAAAGAGAGGAATATATTAGGTGAGCTCCTAACTATTTTAATTAACGATGTCAACAATATAAGAAGAGAACGTCGATATTTTAATACCACAAAGAAAGTTCACATAAAGGTAAACTCCTAAATTCATTGATGGTACTAGTTTTGAGACTATGGAACTGTCTTAGGACCGACAAATAAGCACTTTGTTACATCCATGATCCATCATTAGTGGTATCTTTAAATGAAGGTGACAGTTAAAGATTATCTGAATTATTTTGAGCAACTGTTTTTCAAAAAATAACAATCCAGAGAGTCATTTTAAATAAAAGGTATATGTGCAGGCCAAGTGGGAGATTGTTGGAATTATTATTATTTTCATTATTAAAATTATTTTGTAGCCCTTTCATACACATAAATTTTATATAAATACTGGATTGTAATTTGTTCAAAACACTAAGAGTAAAATTGGAAATTATACTTGTGGTCTGGCATTGGTTACCAACATCAAATATGATGGGTTAGTGAACATCCTATCAAAGTTTAAGTGGTATTCACCTAATACTAGAATTCTACGATGGGTAGAAAATCTAGTATCCTCTTTTATAAATAGAGGTTCCCATTACCAAAGGTGTAGGCAGAGTTTTGGGGTAGTACACATATTCTTCGTAGATCAAGATCAAAGTATTCTTCGTAGATAATCGGAAAGGCGAATCCAAGTATTTTACAATTATTACTTTTCGATTCGATTATTCTATTATTTGTTCAAAATCAAATCCTAGATCCATGTCTATTATGTTAATAGTTTTTCTTACAAACAACTAAATATTCAAATGATCCTTGGCTCATTATGTAATATAGTTTTCTTAGGGTTTACATTGTTGAGGAGACATCCAAAGAATTCTCAGACTCTACTTTTCCTTGAATTATTCTCTGTGGGTTGGGTTCGATGAATCAAGGCCTAGTCAACTGATTGAAGGACTATTGTACGTATTAGTTTAGTCCCACAACTAAGCAAGAAGACTACAATGAAGACAAATAGGGCTACACTATGACTATCTTGTTCGCTTGGGCCAGCTTTCTTAACAAAGAAATCTCCACCATTGTTGAGGTATCGAATTAGAGGGTATTTTTCTTAGAAAAATGTTGAAGTGATTACGTACGAAATTGCGTTCAACACTGAGTGGATGTGAAGCTATTCTCAGTACCATAGATGTTTTCCTCGAGATATGAGTGAAAACCATCTATGATTCTAAGCACATCTCAACGTCAAACATGGTTTGCCATGCAGTCACTGTAGCATTGTTCTTTTTTATTATGATGTAATTTGTAAATAGTTGTAGCATTAGGGTATGTTTGATTGCACATGGAAAATAGGGTGGAAAATCAATTTCCATGGAAAATGACATTTTTCAAGTGTTTGATTGCATATGGAAATGGAAATGGAAATTCATTTTCCACCCCCTTCAAAAAGTCCACCAAAACATGGATTTCACTTTCCCACCCATATGGGTGGGAAAGTAAAATCTACCCATATTTTCCATCCCCAATTCTTCCCCACTCATATCTTCTTCTTCCCTACCACCACCAACACCATGACACTAACCTCGTCGTCGTCATCATCGTCGTCGCCATCGTCTCCGTCACCGCTACCCTGGCCGTCACCACTGCCATCGCCGCCACATCCTCCCCCCTCCCTCTTCCTCCTCATCTTCTTCTTCCTCTCCCCCTCCTCCTCTTCTTCTTTTTCCTATTATTTTCCATGATTTTGTCCAAGTAAAATCAAACAATGGAATTTGATTTTCCAACCCTACCTATTTTCCACAACTATTTTTCCATGGATTTCAAATTTCATGGAAAGTCACTTTCCATGCAATCAAACATACCCTAGTGTTTGGAACAAGTTTAAAGAAACGTGCATGTTGGTTAAAGGTTACCCCTCCACGAATTATCGAGGTACCAATGGAAAGAAAGAAAAAGATGAATTTTCCAAGATATGATCATAAAATGTCACTTCTACATTTGACCCTTTAATGTTGGAAAAATTACTTAAAGACCCTCGCGGAAGGGTTTCTTTCTCAGGTTCAAGCAGTTGCTTAACAAGACATTTAGTGAACTTTTTCTTTCTAAATGATTCCTCGTAATGTCAAGTTAAATTTTTTTATTGTCGAATTCACTACTAGTTACTGTCGAGTTCACCACTTTTTTATTATTGTCAAATTCAACATTGTTTAATTACTGTTGAGCTCACCACTTTTTGTTGTTGAGTTCACCACTTATTAAATAAAAAGTGGCGAACTCGATACTAGTAAAACCCATCCATTTTCAATTTTCGAGTTTTTTTTTATTAAAATACATGGAAAGATCGACTAAAAACTTGAGATAACGACATGTTTAGATGATTCAACAAAAAATAACTATTCTTGATCAATTTTCATTCAAAATCTAAGAAATAAAGTGAAAAATACCTCTAATTTTTTACATACATCTTCAAAATATTTGAAAAAAACCTTGAAAATGGCTTTTTCTTTCTTAAATCTTTTATGACGGAATGGAGTCTCTGAAACTCGATTGATATGTCAAAAATCCAATTTTTGGGTGAAAATAATGAACTAAAACGGTCAGGACATCCAATCGTGAGAAATGTAGGAGATGAGGTCCAGGGACCATTTAGAAAAAAAAAAGTTTACTAAGTGTCTTGTTAAGCAACCGTTGAAAACTATGGACTATTTTGAAAAATGCCCTTCTACGAAGGTCTTTCATGAATCCATCAGTTGCAAGCCCCAACCGAACATTACGTGCCTTATTACCAAAGTTACTCCATTTACGATTTACTTGTTTCCAACAAAAAGAGTATTTTGGGTGATTCATGGTTAATATGTTTGATACTAAGTCAAGATTTGCATGCCTTGTCATGTTTTCCGCAATCCACGGTACACTGTACATATTTTGCAACCTTGGTGTTAATGAAAAATATCTTAATTTTTTTCAAGGTATACGTGAGTTTCTTGACTTCAATGAGTTCATCGATTTCCATCTACTTTTATCACACATAAGACAATTGTCTTTATTTTCATTCTCTCTCCAATATAGTATGCAATCATTACGACATGCATGAATAATCTCGTATTTCATACACAAAGACTTGATTATCTTCTTAGCAGTGAAGGTTCTATCAAGTAAAGTGTTCTCCTTTGGTAAAATTCTTTTGATTAGTTGTAACAATTCTGTGAAACTCCTATTAGACCATTGATGTCTAACCTTCATACTCAGTAATTCAACTATCACCGATAATTTTGTATCATCAATTCGACACGATGGATATAAGGGTTGTTACGCTTCTTCCATCAACTTCTCGTACTGAATATTCTTTGAAGAATCATTCTCAACTTGAACATCATCTACATCATTAATTTCATCCATATATGTAGATGTACTAGATCCCATATAAGCTTTAGCATCATCCTTGTTACAAACACGTCCAAATGCATCATTTACCATGTCAACCATGTTTGGGACTACGTGAAGAAGACATTGTTGGATGGCTCTATGTTATCTCCCCTCCACAAGTTTATTAATAAAGGATCAAGTCAGAACATTAAGTTTGAACCTGGACAATGGGTCTTTTTCTATGGCTTGTTATTGTAATGAAGAGCCAATATTAGACTTTGACCACAACTCTTCATTATTTATTTATTTAGATTTTAAATCATTATAATCTGACTATTCCATGTGGCAAACTCAATCGACTACTCTAACATGACAAGTTCGAAACTGTAAATCTGCTCTCCTTTGGATTCACGGCTGTACTTTCCCATAAAAAAATGTATCTCGAGGGAACCAAGTATCCTAAGGAGCACAGATCTATGCTTCCCCTACTTGTCATGTAGTCGATTGAGTATGCCCATGAGATGGTTAGATATCACGACTCTTAGATTTTATAAGATTTTATAAGCAGTCTTCAACTTATAGTTAAAAACTATACCCTTCAATTATTTTCTAAATACGTGTACATCAGTAATGGCAGTCTTGCTTCTCATTTATATAGTAAGTACAAATCAACTCTTTATTTTTATAAGGAAGAATTATTAGAAGAGAAAACAAAATATTGTTTTCATGGGAGCACAAAGTGATTAGACGTATCCTTTGTAGTCTTTCTTTCTAGTTACTTACCCTACTTTACTAATAATGTTTTCTTACCTATTTAATAAACATGGATGCATGTGTATGTGTCTGCTGATGATAAGAAGTTTCACAGTGATCCTTAGGAAACCTGGTATGCTGATACATCCAGTTTTCATTGCATATTTTTGAGAAATATATTTTTAAAATGCTTTAGTTCATGAGAAGTTTATTATAGCGAAAAATGTGTTTAGATGGGTATCACAAAAAGTTTATTAAAAACTGGATTTTCTATTGGATAGGCTTTTAATTGAGGATTGAAATTGAATTTTGGGCATGAAGCGGTGCCCATGTAGTATCCACTTTGCATTGAGATAAGAGAATTTGTAAGAACCTTCAATTGTTTATATGTGTCTTATGTCCAGTCTCCAAACATCCATTTCTCTTTAGATTGTTAAAAAAAAAAATACAACAATGGGTACCTGCTGTTTGCACTACACAAAATTGTTACTTGTTACCACCCCATAAACACCGATTTCAATTTATCTTGATTGAAGTTCTCAGCATCCTTGTCTGTCCCAATCACTTGGGTTACCCTAGATTATGGGTATGTCCTATGACATGGTGCTTTAAAACCATTCATGTGGAACCGATTGATTTTATTTCTTACCTACTTTCTTTTTCTTCTTCTTCTTCTTCATATGGATTTTATATGTTTATTTATTGTTGTTAATGTATCATGTTGGCAGGTCAAGCATCTTTGATGCAAAGGCTGGAATTGCTCTGAATGAGAAGTTCATGAAACTCGTCTCTTGGTATGATAATGAATGGGGTTATAGGTAATTTCACTCTCTAAATGCTTGTATTAATTATCACTTAGTAATCTATTCAACTAGTGAAAGATGAGGATCTTGATAATTTTAAAACTACAAGGTTCGTTCCATTACACGTTTAAGATGCAAGTAAGTCCAAATATGATTATGATTGGCAATATGATGACTTGATTTCTTTTATTTTTGCAACACATGTGTGATTGACTTGATTGTTCACATGGCCTCTGTTGCGTAAAGTTGATGTTCAAGTTATATCTAAAACCTTTCCAATTTTTAGCTTAAAGTGGTTATTGGTAGTAATGCTTGCATAGTAGTAGAAGTGGATGAATTTGAATAAAATTGAGTTTGCATCACTTTCATATATTTTCAATTGATTGTATTTTGGATGCATTTTTTAGATTATTTTTAAATTGGTTTCCACTTAAATTGTTCGAATTTCACATGCAGATCGTGTTTTTCGTTGCCGCTGATGGGAGAAGTTTGGTTAAAGGGTGTGTTCTTGGCAGATTCTAGTTGAAGATGAGGGGCATTTGGGTCTTTTCATGTTACTAATTGGGGTCTTGGTCTTTAATTTCAAAACATAGGAGTATCTCCAATATTCAGCAACATGTGAGGGGGGCAGGTGGAAAATCAAATTTAAAAAAAAAAAACCGTCGCTAATGTCCTAATATATATTTTTTATAAACTACCCTATAGCGACGGCCAATGGAGACTGTCACTATAAGTCCCATATATATAGACCATCGACGGCTGGAGTGGCTGTCGCTATGTGAATTTACGACGGTTTTATAACCTATAGCGACCGTCGCTACATCCCTATTTTACTGTAGTGACCTCACCTTCTCAAAATCGAAGAAGGATAGGGCTGAAATCAATTTGAATCGAAAAAAATCTTTGAAATCGATGGAAGAAATATAAGAGGGGAGAGATCATCGTTCCTATTAAAATGAGAGCCCTGAGAGGTTTCTCTCGATTTTTTCCATCTATAAGTGCACATTAAAAATGGCCTTTAAGGGTGAAACAGATTAAAGCTGTTTTTAATTCGAAACGGCTAAAATCCATTTTACAATATTGTTTCTAATTCACCATTTTCTTGTAGCGAATTATCTATGTTTATACGTAAGTGATCACGTACATGAATGCATGACATCAATACGTAAGCTTGAGATCATGTCTATTCCTTCTAGCCTACATGATCTTAATAGACCTTTTTTTCAGTCTAAGCAAGTAAGAGTATTATTAATATTAGACGGATTTACAAAGGGAAGAACCAATTAATTTACAGACCAGATTGGAGGTAATTCTAAATTGTCTCCCCTTTGGCAATTTTTAGCTATTAATGGAAGATAATTTTCATCAACAATGCAATTTCAGGAACTTGTCACAATCGTATAACTTGATAAAACGTCTGTACTCTGCTACCCTCTCTGCAAACATACTGAGCTTTCCAATTTATTTTCACCAGTGCTGACTTGATCATCACTAGTCACTGTTCCAGATTCCATGGACAAGTCCACCATTAATGGAATTAACCACGAAGGCTGAATCAATTTCATTAATCAGTTTGGTGTCCTTTAAGTCGAAACCTTAGAACCAAAACTCTGATTTTACCATATTGCCATTAGCATCACCAAGCATGGCTCTCCCGCCCAGTTGGCCTGGATTTGGCTTGCATCCTCCATCCAAATTTAGTTTTAACCACCCAAGGGTGATCTCATTTCTTCCAAGAGATTGAGATAAATCTTCTAGGAGGAACCTGCACAAATCCAACAGCTTCTCTCTCTCTCTCTCTCTCTCTCTCTCCCAACTAGACGAGCTTCTCTTGAAAAGAGACACCACAGTTAACTCCTGAAGTCAACGAAGAGCACTCACTACGTGAAAATTCCGAATTTTAATCAAAAAATTTGTTGGGCCTGGCCCGACGAATTTTAAAACTCAAAAACCACGGCCTGTGGACCACGTTTCCAGTCTCAATTTCATGGTCTTTCTGTCGATCTCATCTATTTTTCTCTCGATCTCATTTATCTTTCACTGTCTCTCACTGTACTCTCGAACCACCTCTCTCTCTCTTTCTCTCTCTCGATCGATTGATCGATCGTCCTCTCCATCTCTCTCTCACAATCAAATTCGTGTACTCTCTGATAGCACGAAGTGATTTATCGACTTCAGTCCGCAAAGGTTTGTCTCTCCTCCATTGACAAACCCCTCCAAATCTCATCTCTGTTTGATCTCAAGATTAGGTTTAGGGTTTCATGTTTTTTTAAGTTCATTAATGGAGGTATCAATCTGTTTCTGGTTTTTCTTGCAATGGTTGTCCATCTGAGGGCAACTGGAGATGTTCCGATACTTAAGCAAGCCAAGTTCAAGGTATTTATTCTTCCTTTCCAAATTCATATATATCTGTATATCATCATGATTCATGATTGAGGTTTACTTTTGCTTCCAATTTTCTTAAACTGTCTGAGAATTAGGGATGCTTGAACTTAATTTTTGGAATCCTAGAATCATTTATTTCTCGATTTGATAGTTGCAAGTTGTAACAATCGAAAACCCTGGATTGATTGCAACAAAGTTTCATTATTCACTTTAATTCTGAAGAAACTTTTAGAATGCTAACCTTGATTAGATTAAAAAAAAAAAAAACGGTTAATTAATCCGATTGTTCGTTTTGGATCAACTTGGGTTTAAGACCATGTTTCCTCATGTCTTTATAAGAGACACAATATAAATGTAATGACCAAGACAAATCTGTTGATAGATTAGTTGTATGTAAATTAGCATCTTTGTAGAGTTAAAAACATCTGTTAATCAAATTATTTTTTTCAAACAAATTAAGTGAGTCAACGTTCTAGTTTATAAAAATCCTTTGGTTTTCTTAGCTCTCTAGGTTCGCAGTGGTAGCTTGTTTTATGATGTTTTCTCTTTTTAATCCCTTTTATTTTACGAATTTTTTTAATCCCAACATTTTAGTGTGGAACAATAGCTTTTTTTATGTATGGCTTACATCATTTCCCTATTTGGGTTATAATGATCAAATGTTGTTGGATTGTGTATTTCTATGAACATATTGATTTATAACTAATTCATATACTTGGGTAATGTTGGATGGAATTGAAGTCAGCTGCTTATGGAGAATTGATATCCATTGGAGGGCTTGGTCTGAGTGTCAATGGAAAGCTCAATTCAACCATTACAGAAATTTTTGAAACCAAGCTTTCCTTGGATAGCTCTCGATTATGCTTCAAGTTCTACGATGTTGAGGTGAGTTCAGTCAGAATCATAAGTCTTTTCTTGTTTGATGTCATGGATATTATTGGGATTAATGTTAATATATTGTCCTTGTATGACATTTTTACGTTCTTCTATAGTATATATTTACTAACCTTAGGAGTTTCCATGACAACTTTTACCATTTAAACTGTTGAATGACTTGGATGTTTTAAGAAAGACTTATTTGTTATCATTGTCCTAAATTGAAGTAACTCTTGTTTTGCCTTTCTAATATAAGTAGGAATAACTTGTGTTCTTCCGTTGGTTATATCTCTAGTTGGATTGTTCATTGCTAACATTTGTAACTAGTAAGTGATATAAGGTTCAAAATGCTGGCAGTCCTGAAATTGAGAAAGAAACCAATTCATCCCTTGGTGGTTCATTCACCTTAAAGTGGAAGGGTATGTCTAAATAACACACAAATGCAAAAAATGGAGGATATTGAGATCAGGCTCGAACATCACAACATTACCCCAAGAATGGTATCCATTTTGATCTCATATTTTTTTATTAGTAGAAAATTTTCTGTGAAAACTCAACTGCAATATGATTTTAGCATTGCCCAATTTGTTTAGAATAGTATCTATTTTAGTTTGTCTTTTAGAAGTGGGCTTCTTTATTATAAGAGATCAATAACAAGAGATGATTTAGTATCTATGATGATATGGTTCAAGAATCAGGATAGATATGAATATTCTTATTACTTAGCCAATGGGGTAAGGCATACTATATCCTTGCCAAATCGGTAAATTGAGTTCAAGGAATGGGATGAGATATTGGTTGCTCAATGTGTTGTGAATGGCCGTTGTCCAACAAACATGCCACAGTACTTACAGTCTTTTTTTTACTTGATCCTGAGATCTCCTTCACATGAGGGTTTTTCCTAACCCCTTGAGTTACGAGGGGATTTTTAACCTAGCTATCTTTGTTCAACCATGTTGTTTGGAGTCAAAGTTGGATGGCTATTCGTTCAAAAGTAGTAAAAGCTTCGCTTGATCTTTCATCAATACTGCAGGGTGCTTCCTATTTTTTTCTGCAACAAATTTGTAGTTTATAAATCTTGCATTGATCATGCAGGTACCTTGTATTTTAGGTGTCAATTTTTATGATAAAGATCTTTTAGAATTTTTGGAGCAGGTAATTATTGAAATACTTTTTTCTTTTGTTTTAATAAAATCTTTTCTTTTCCACATTTGTTTACTGTGTTTTTCTTCTAGGTTTCTTAATTAATCTTTCTCTTTTCCTTTTCAAGTTAAATATACTTGATGGTATCCTTACTCCTATTTATGTTTTGATCTCCAGCTTGCCGAGACAAATGGATCATCAACAATGCCACCATTTATTCTTCGAGTCCTTAATTTCAGAGCATGTAGAGGTAGACATGTTTAAATCCTCCAATTTTTATATGAGTTTTATGTGATATTGATATGTGGTTTACTCAATCTTTATTAAATTGAGTTGTTCAAGGAATAGGATGAGATATCGTTTTCTTTGTGTTGTGAACGGTTGTTGTCCAACAAACATGCCACAAGTAGTTACAACTTTTTTTGAGTACTAGATGTGAAGGGCTCATATGGTCTTTCCTTACAGGGAAAACAAAAATTTCACTGGAACAACTTGATATGCAAGTGTCAACACCTACCTCGGAGTTGGTGAGTGAACTTGTATGTTATTTATCAAATACTTATTTAGAAACCTGAATGGGTCTTCACTCTTGGTGATAAGTTCATGCATTCTTCATCAGGTTTCCTCTAATTGTAGTGTATATAGTGTTCTAAATTTCCCCCCACAATTGACATAGGTTACTTCCCATATGTTTCTTTATTGGGGGTATGTTAATCTTCTTTTATTATTCCACTTTTATATTATAGATATCTATCTTGTTCAAGATTTTTGTCTCTTCATGTTTTAGCAACAAGTGAGAATTTCATTATAAAATGTTCACCAATTTTTAATATTTATCCTATCATCTCATTTTTTTTTCTTCAAAATGGGATGAACATGAATATTGCAAGCATTTCTTGACAAACCATGCCCTTGATGCCATTCTTTTGTTTGGCTTCAGTTTTTAATTTTAGTTTTATTAAGTAATGATATGTAGACTCCCATCCATAAATAAAATTCTTGAAAAGTAGACACCAAAATTCCTTGTGAATAGACTGATAAATATAATGCATTTACTACAATTCAACTCAGCAAATTCTTATTTACTCAAGATGTATTTCTTTTAGTTTTAGTTTTTAATATTACTAAGTTGTTTCTCTGATTTTGTGGGTGCATTACATGGAAAAGAAAAATCACTTGTTCTAAATTATCTATTTTAAGATTTTTTTTTTCTTTTGCTGTTATTATTTTTGTTAAAATTGTCTAATGGGTAATGGAGTTCCAATTGGGAGAAGGAATTTGCTACAAGCAATTGGAAGGGTTAAGCATCCAAACATTGTGAGATTGGGGGCTTTATCATCTACTATGGTTAAAAGATCGTTTGGTCGTTCTCATTTTATCTCTGGTTGGCAATTGACATAAATATCCATTGTTATTTTTTATGTTTTTATTTTATTTCTTTGGTTTCGGATTTTGAAATGTGGTGATGCAATTTAATAGATTTGGGGTTTTATTTGATTAAGGAAATCGTAAGTGAAAGAAGGAAAGATGTGGGGGTTTATAAGACATAATATCGGTAGCAGAGGAGTACCATATGTTTCTTTGAGTTATTGATTTTGATGATTTGATTCTTTCTTGGTTTGAATTTGATAAAAATAATTCGATTTGATTTGGTAGTTTTAGTTTATAAAGTGAATTTGGTATTAATATCAGATTCTTGGGGAGTCTTTGCAGGACTCCGATCTGTGGTATTTACTTCAGGAAATTACTCAGACATCTGTCCGAGAGGTATCTCTAAGATTGCGCTTATGTATCTTTTCTTTCGCTTCAAATTTGTTGTTTACTTGATAGTAGAATATCTCGAAGGGCAAAATCACATTCAGGTCAGGTTATTCAGAAAGTTGCTTATCTTTGGACCTTTATGTTATATTCAGAAATCACAAGGGATCACTAATGTTACATTTTCTCTAATTATTAAGCAACACCATTGTTATTGTTTGATAAGTAAAATTGCAATGAAAATGGAGATCAAGAAGACCAACAAAGGAAACAAAACAAAACCTACAACAAAACCAAGCCACTAAACCACACAAATATCAGACCCACTAAAAATAATTTTGTTTTTCTATTCCATTATGTCCAAAGCTAAGTCTTTTGTTATTGAAAGACTTGAAGAGGTTGCCTAGCAAAAAAAGGGAGAGAGACTTGAAGAGGTCAATAATTCTTAAACCTATATTCTGGAAGGCTAACGAGAGGCATGCAACCTATGTCAATTGTGGGGAAAAATGTAGAGACCCTTTGGTGATGATTTATTTGGACCTTCTTGTTACAACGTGTTGAGCTTCTCATACAGTTTTCCTTGTGGAGCATCTACTATAGTTCAAATATTAGTGTTGGGAAAGAAACAAATCTCTATCTCCTATTAATTTAAGTAATCTTGATGTTCTGTTTTGGGCCCTCACAGACAAAACCTGTTAAGGTACGTACTGCCCATCTCTTGTGTTATTCAATTACCAAGATAGTGATGCTTTTGATTTACTTCTATCATATTGCCAAGTTTGCAAGTCTAAATACAACATACTTAGGTTCACATTCACTTTTTAAGTATGAAGATGAACCATTTTTCATTTCTTATTGAATGTTTTATTTTACTATTACTGGTTATTTAATTTTGACCCATCTGTTAAGAATTTTGGTTCGTCATTATGTACTGATTGGTTACTTGTTATTGAATTCTTTTTGTTTTACTATTGATTGGGTTCACATGCACATTTTAGGCATTTCATATAGGTAGTGACTACATGTCCCATGATTGAATACCCAGATTGAACTAGATTTCATTCTACCTACCCCAAACATATAGGTATTGGCCACATCTCTCATCTTATTTGCCAGTTCAGACAACAAAAGACCACCCAACTTAAAGATAGACTCCACTCCTTCGTTGCTATAGTTTTCAGTAGCATTCTTCTTATAGGTTTAGCTATTGTTTGTCCTTTGTACTATTTTATTCTACTAGGTGGTTAATTGCTCAAGATATAAATGTTAAATCTGTCATCTCAACTCCAAGGGGTGTTCTGAAATATCCTTCTAAATTGATCTATATAAACATGCTCACACAGTGTGTGTGTGTGTGTGGGTGGGGTTACTGTATGAGTGTGTAGGTGGGTGGGTGTAGCTAGGTGGGTGTGTCACTATACGCTAACGTCGTGTTCGCGTTATAGTTTGGAATGTCTTCCAATGCATCTTATGTTATTGACATATATGATCAGGTGCATTAAACTCTCTTTTTATAATTTGAATTTGCAGGTGTTCTTCATTGGAAAATTGTATCTGTTTATATCAATGGAACAGGTCAGGTGAGATTCTCTATTCGAACCCAAATTTAAAACGATGTGAAACATTTAGACCTTCTTAAGATTATAAATATGAACTTTAAAATCATCTTTTACTTATTTGTCATTTTAACAAATTGGTAAGGGAAGAATCTTGATGGAAGGCAACATAGTTGCAATTATTGGGTTCGGTTCTGTAGTTCAGCAATGTATGGAAGCTGCAAACATACTTAAATCCTGCAATATTGATGTGACGGTCGAAGATGCACGGTTGTACAAACCTTTGGATGCAGAGCTCATCAGAAGATTAGCTAAAGACATGAGATCCTAATTACAGTGGAGGAAGGTTCTATTGGAGGTTCTGGGTCTCATGTACTTCTTAAGCTTAAATGGTCTTCTAGATGGACCTCTAAAGGTAATTTTTCATCCTTCAATTTTTCAGGCTTAAAATGTATTTTTTGGGTCTCAATTCTGATTCTATTTGGTACTTTTATGTAGTTAAGGGCAATGATCTTCCAGACAAATACATTGAACATACCCGCAAAGATCAGATTGAAGAGGCAAGGCTGTCTTCAAAGCATATTTTTTGTAAAACTGATTTTGTTTGATCTTGAGAGCTAAGATCTAGTTCCTAAAGGGTTAGAAAACCCAACAATTGGCATCAAAGCCGTGGTTGTGCGCTTGTTTTCAATTGAAATCAGTGGACTACGTAAATTGATACAAGTAGAGGAAAATTTTGACAATCGTTTGAACCGTGGACTACGTAAATTGGTTAATGGGTGTGTTCTTGGCAGATTCTAGTTGAAAATAAGGGGCATTTGGGTCTTTTCATGTTGCTAGTTGGGGTCTAGGTATGAAAGGCATCACGCCCATTTGCTTCTGATTGTATTTTATTCTAAGTAATTATGTGATTCAATTTCATTTGTTAGTGCCCAATTGCTTCTATTAGAGCTTGTTTAATAATGGAATTTCAATTTATAATATGAATTTTGAGTTGTTTAATTTAATTTGGAGCTTGTTTTATGATTTTTCTTTTGTTTTTTTTATTTTTCTGATTTTTTATTATTATTTTGTTTATTGTGATTGGTGAATTAGAGGATCGTGTTATTGTTTGTTAAACCTCCAAATTCGATAGTCATACCATATGGATTTTTTTTTGTTTTTTTTTTAAATCATTCTCCAATAATTTGATAGTCCAAGGCCGTCAAAAAAAAAAATTCTACAAGCAAATATTTGACGGGCATATTTGATGGGAGGGTCCGTCAAATTTTGAGAAATTTGACGGGCTAAGACCATCAAATATGTGCTTTTTTCACATAGTGACTGTTGATAACCTCCAACTCTAAGAATCATTTGTTATCAAAGATCCTCGTATTTCGAGGCATTTCGAGCCAACCAAATACTCCAAACCACCGTGCATGGCATCTAAGCAACTATGGTCGATAAATGCGATTTGATGAGAACCATAAGCAAAGCATTTGCTTATCTAAATGCATGTCTACCGTGTTGAAAAACGAAATAGTAAAGAAGTTCCACAATTGTTTTGCAAACTTGTATACAAAAAAGTAAAGAATAAATTATCAAAACGGTAGACTTTTTGAAATTATTTACCAAAATGGTACACTGTACAAAATATTTTCAAAAATGGTAAAGTTAGCATTTTTGGAAATAAAATTTTTGGAAAATATTTCCCAAAAGGTAAAAACCAGTAAAAACATTAAATTGTGTACCGAAAATGCCCTTTTTGTTTTAAGTTTGGATTTACTCTTATAACCCTCACAACAACAAAAAATCCAAAAAAGTTTTTGAGAAAAAGCTAAACTTCATCTTCTTCACCTCTAAAATCCAAAAAAATTACAAAACAAAACGTAGAAATAACTCATTTGGTCGACGGTTAAAGTAGGGGAAACTCTCAAATTCGTTTTCTCCATCTCTCAAATCCATAAATGTACTTGGATTTACTTGTCTTCTCCAACTCTTCGTGTGAAACTCTTGGTGGACTACATTTCGTCTTTTCTAACTCTTGGTATGAAACATTTTCGTCTCCTTTCATCTTTTGAGAGAGGGAAACTCTTGCTCTATTGACTATTAATCTCATCTCTTAGGTAATTTATTTTTTGTACATATTTTAACCTAAATTTGTTGGCTACTAGTTCAACTTCACTATTTTTTGTTTTAGGGTTATTTTTGTATGCATTGTGATTGATTAATAGTTGAACTAAATTTCCTTTGTTTAGGGTTAATTTTCCTTTTTTAATAGTTAAAAATGTTTTTATTGATTAATAGCTCAATTAAATTCCTTATTATGTTAATTTTTTTTTATATTTTAACTAACATTTGTACTTATTAACAAATCAACTAAATTTCTTCACGTTGGTTTAGGCAATTGTTTTTTGGATTTCTTACATATTTAAACCAACCAAATAATTTGATTTTGAGCTACATTGTAGTTGATTAATAGTTCAACTAAATTCCATTTTATTTTAGGGTTAATTATAAATTTTTACACATTGAATTTATTTATATTGATTAATAACAGAATTAACTTCCATTGTTTTTGTTGTTTAAGGAATTTTTGTACACATTTAAATTATTTATATTGATTAGAAGTAGTTCGTACCTCACTTTGCAATCTACAGTAAAGAAGATGATGATTTACTCCCCATTTGTTCACACATAAAACATATATTTGGAGTTATTCTCTTCCTATTAACCAAGTGATCTAGTCAGTGGTTTATTAAGAGTCGTCATAATATGGTAGAGGATGCAAGCAAAAGGGTGGAACAGGTGCCTAACACCTTCCAAATTCTGTAACTGGACCCCTCACCTATGACCTCTAACGTGGATCAATCCGAATCCCATAGGACGAAATGTACAAAGAGAACCTTATTGAAATATGTTGATATTTTATTGTAGTATATGTATCCATGATATAAGTAATTTTTTTAATGAATGTCAAAAGCATCCTTCTAACATAGAATTTATTCATTGTATTCAAGTATCCATATAGGATCAAATGTAAATTGTACATAGGGAATCATTTTAATGTAATTTATTTTTATTATGAATTTAATGTCAGAAGGATCCTTCTGACATTGTCTAAATGTTTTTTTTATCTCATGTTAGAAGGTTCCTTCCAACATTATATACAATACATTCTGATATAATGTCAAAATTATCATTCTGATATTATATTGTATTGCTTATGAAATTAATTAATTATTTTGAATTAGTCCATGTTAGGTCAATCATATTGCAAATAGTCTTTCATCTACGTTGACATGGTATGTTATCCTTTTTTTATGATATTGTGGCGCCTCGCCAAACACTAACACAAATCCCCATGTCAGATCTCGAGGTACTAGGTGACACCTCGAAATTTCGGCATGGTTTCCTTTATTTATGCTAGCATTCCAAGGCGTTCAACCTGCACCTGATAAATGACATACAATCCTGCATATATATATATATACAAAATATAATACTAGCGGAAGCCTATATACGTCAAATAACGTATGAAATATCAGAATGCGGAAGAAGAAGTTTATATACATGATTATACAGGAATTCTTCACTCTAACAAAATTCCTAACGCTCAAAATCAAAATCTATATTACTCTCAGACAAATCGACACCACTAGGGGTAATAAACCCAATACTCACCAAGTGATGAACTCTGGCTGTCTATCTAACCCACCAGATGATTCTTACTCGTGCTCTATACCTGTCTCGTCAAGCTTCGGAGCTAAAACTAAAAAAAAATGGAGAAAGAAAGGGTGAGTAACAATGGTTACCCAGTAAAGAATAACACAATTTCTGCCAATAACCTCTTCTAACATGAACGAATAAGCATATTAAATCATTTTAAAATATACAAAATTTTATAGAAGAACTACGATTAACTGGTACATATAGCCAGGGATGAACAACTAAACATTTTAAAACTCACATTACATCGATCAGCAGTACTTACTATAGCATTATCTTTTTATACAAATTTAATTGATCAAATGGAAATATTAAACATGGATTTCATTTTATATATCAAAATAAGACAACATATACATAATATACAATGGTTGAGTATTGGAATTAGAGAGTTGGGATTCACGACTGGATCGCTCCTAGTCGGGACATGATGTTACAATTCTTCTCTGGCTTTTAGTTCCTGATTTTGTAGCTGGTCGCTGTTTACGATGCTTGGTTGACCATTTATCCGGCTCAGGCTGGCCGTTTGACGTGACGGTAAGCAATGGGTCTCTTTTCGATGTGTCAGAACGTTCGACTATTATAGATTATTAGTGATCACTGACTAATCATCTTCGTCTATGCCTATCAGGCGTGTATGTGATCTCAAATATACAAACTATTCGTATACGACCACCTTTACATTACAAGTTCACTGGTAAAGATAGAGAGGAATAAACCCGGATTCCAGTTGTGGCTCCACTCTCATACGCGTCCCATACCACGTATGAGCTTGGTGGTCCCTACCGTACATCACAAGATAGTACACCACTCCGGATGATATGACGCACTATCCCTTCAAGCATTCACAGAATCTTTAACAGCTCACAAAATAGCTACATATATATATATATATATATTATTTTCATTTGAAAACAAAAGAGAAATTAACAATACAAGGTTGAGAATGGATATCCAGTTTCCTACCATACAAGCATGGCCAATTAGCCTAAAATAAATAATAGAACGAAAAAATAAACAACGCCTCGCGCTAACAGAAATTTAAATAAACATGTAACCAACAATATTATCCCTGGATATCTGTTCACCAACCTACACACAACACAACAACGTAAAATGCAGATATCACCCCTCGGGTGTGACTCTTACATTTTATCGTTTCATACCATTTTTCCCTTTTTTCGATTTTTATAGTTTTCAATCTCTTCAATAAAATATCCATTTTTTAATATTCATCAACTCAATATGAGTTCATTGAATATTAAATCACATTTTCCAACTGAAGAATTTATTTTTATCAATAATATTAAAAAATTACAAATTTTTTTATCAAAACGGGGTCCGAGCAGTGCACAAGACCCAATTGATGGAAATAACCCGTTAAATACCCTACCCACGTATAATTTGTAAAAAAAACAATTAAACATATCAAACATACAATTTCTGGCGTGAATTTTTAAATAACAAAAGAATTCTATATTTTGAAAATACATCGAAATTTTTCTAATAAAATCCTAAATGTAATTTTCACAATCTACGATTACTAATAGAAATTAAAAGTTCCTTACAATCTCTATACGAAAGGATCAAAGCATGTGCGTGGAAATAGAGGCGATTGACACGAAAATCGAGATGAACCGAATTTCGAAGTGGTTGATTTTCGAAATCGGCCTAGTAGTTTCGAAGATCTCGATGTGCTCGTCCCTTCTCCCTTTTGCGACGAAGTACGGTTTGACCCCGAAATGGATAAAATCCAAGGTCGAAGTTACGAAATCTCCGTATATACGTACGGTTGATTTTCGACGATATTGGGTGAAAAAGAAAGTGAAACGAAAAAGGTTGGGTGGGTTTTGTAGATGTTGAGGCTGCGGACGTTTCTCCCTTCTGCGTCGGTCGTCGACGGCGAGCCGTTTGCAAAAGATCTGAGGTGGAAGTTTTTAAAAAAAATAAATTTTTTTAACGTTGGCTGTTGGACGGTTGGAGAAGACGAAGTTATAAAAAAAATTAAAAATTTTATTTATATAAAATTTGGGACGAATTCGGTATTTTGTCAATTGTTTTGATCGACGATAACTTAACCATCCGGACTCCAAAACTGACAAATGAATACTCTATTTCGTCTAATTTTTGTTTTGGATCTAATGGTATAGTTAATTTCTATAAATTCTATCTCAAACAAAAATTTACAATTTTGGCCTGAGGTGACCCCTAAACTTGATGTCGTTTTCGTTTTTGACGATAATTTGACTTCCTGATCTCCAAAAATGACAAATAAATAGTCCATGTTCAATAATTTTTTGTTACGAATCCAATAGTATAATCGAATCTTAAAAATTCTTGCTCTAGCAAAAGATCACTATTTTAGCCTGATCCGACTCGGTAATCGAGGATTTGCAACTTTTCTATTCGGACTCGCACTTGAACGTGCTTACAGGCTAAACTATATTTTTCGATCATTTTGAATCTAATGGTGAGGTCAGATTCCATTAAAAATGACCAAAAACATCCTAAAGTTTTATCCCTAAGTCCCACTTTCAAGATTTTCTCAAAATTTCACTATTTATTTTTCTCGAGATACGAATTGAAAACTCGGATTTTTACAGATATGAAGTTTCATATTTTTTATACATTTTGAAAAATAAGATGACATAGCAATATATATTTTGTAGGTATGTGTTGTGTGTAACGCAAAAAGATTTGCCTAAATCTTTTCAAATTTAAGATCTGAGTAGAAGAAATGTTTAAATTCTACTTGTTTTGCTCCACTACTATCTATGCCACGCGACCCAATGTGTAGCAATTTGATTTTTCTCCTCATAGAGAAATTTAATCCTAAAAATGGTTATTTTTCATTTGGAATTAAAAATATTTCTATTTCAGAAGGTGTGGTTGCATTGATATTAGCTTTGGGAGGTTTGTATAGTAGTGATGGAATCAGTTCTCTGACAAAGGAAAACAAGCTTTGTGTACAATTATTTTGGAATAAGTACTTTGACATGCCAACAGAGATAACCTTAGATTCTTTTGAGAATGTACTGAATACAATCTTAAAAGAATGAAATATTGTTGAATTTAAAAGAATATTTTTATTGTACATAGTTATGACATTTTTACTTCCTAAGGACACATTGAAGATTAAGGAAGAACTTTTAAGTATGGTATGGTGCGATAAGATCTTAAATAGGATCTCATAGGACAGATTAGTACATAACCACTTGTTAAAGTCTTTACGCATCTGTGTGACAAAGTTTAAGGAAACTGGTAAACATGTACATTTCGTTGGTTGTGCATTGGTACTTCAGGTAGTTAAAGAAAAGTTCGAATTATTAATTTAATCTTAGTTCGAAGTAGTATTTTTAAAAATATTGATGTTTATTTAAGCACTCATCATGTATTCTTATGCAATTGTAGGTATGGGCATTTGAACATATCCCAATAATAGCCCCTCGCATATTTCCCAATCATGTTCCAAGGTACCTGAAGTACCCTTATTATTTTAATAAAGAACGATAATTTTACGTCAAAAAGTTTGTCAATTACCCAATATGAATTATTGAATTACGATTTCAATCATATACATATATATATATACATTCATCTAATACTAATTTTTAATATTATGTATCATATTTAATAGATTATCAATAAGATGAAATTGACCAATTCTGAACTTTGTGAGGCCGTCCTTACTTCATTTTGTAAGGGTTATAAGAGGAAAATGTTCTTCAGCCTAAAAAGAAAAACTCAGAGGAGGTTGATAAGTTGAAGAAAAAAATGACGGTGATGGAAGAGAAGTCGAAAGATCATTCTAAAGTTATCCAAGAATTGAAAAAAGATATCAAATGTTTGAAGTCATATAATGAATCTAGCGTTAAGGTATTGTCTTTGTATGATATGTGATAAATCCACATAATAGGTTACATCCACTTAGAAATCATTACGAATGATTGTTTTAATATCTAACAGTACAACGTTAAATTCGATAAAACCTTGGACTTTACGCCTTCGAAAACCAAGTCATCTCCCCATACCAAAACCTCCGTTGATCCCTCAGATATACCTAAGGCATCAGTCCCTACGAAGGGTTTAGACGATCCTTCAGGTATACCACAGTCATCGCTTACGACAATGGCCTCTAATATTCCTTTTGGTATACACAAGGCATCTCTCTCCACAAATACTTCCACAAATGAGTATCCACCTAACAAAGAGGAAGTTAGAATCGATGCTGAAAAAACACCTGAAACAATACCAATGAACCAGTCACCTGAAGTATCATTCCATTCGTCCACAAAGTATAAGGTACCTTGCATGAACAATGTTTAAAATAGTTTTAAAAAAATTCATTTGAGTTGGTTTTTATGCTCATGTTCTATTTATTCTTATTCAACTGTCTACTAAGGTTGATAACGGGCCTAGTTTGCCTAATATTTTCAAATCTAATTATCTCTATAATGAACAAAATTCAGAATTGAAATTCGACGCTGATAAGATATTTATATAGTTAATATTTAAAAATTTAATGTAGAAAAAATCACTCATATCCGACTTCATGTGTTATTTAGTTTTTAGACTTATATGTTTTTTGTTTGAAAATTGTTATCTATATAATAAATACCTCTTCAATAATACCCCTCTAACTTGTATTTTCTATAGGTTGGACCCTTATCTCCTCCTATAAAGTTAGAGTCTGAAGACATCGACATTCTAACTAGGGGGAAATCATCTGATTTTTATCAAAAGGTGTGTGGTTGTTTGTCTTACAATTTCTCTTTTTGAAATCTATTCGGTATATTTATTATGCTGTAAGAATTTTAATCGATTTCATTGGTTAAAAATGTGTATCTATGTGCATTTACAGTTTCTTATTGAATGTCGTTTAAATTGTTAGGATGAAATGAAATTTTTAATTATCGTATAGATTGATTTCTTTAGCGAATAAGGTGTATAAATTTTGAAAAATATATTATTTTGAAATGTTATGTTATGGTCAATTTAAATACAATCTTTCGGTTAGTAATACACAATTGCTAACTTCATATTTTAAAGTTGTGAAGTACCATACGAGTACGAGTAATTTATGCAATGTTTTATTTCTTATAGGAGGGTGGGTATTCCATGAATCCTGAGAAGCTTGGGTATTCGATGAACTTTGGGAAGCCTAAAAGGGATGTGAAACCTTTAGTATATTTGAAGCCACCCTATGCACCGTTAGATACACGAAAAAAAAAAAATATATACAAGGAGTTGAAGTGGGATGTATGCGTGATTCAGATTTCATTTGATTATGTTTGTTGTAATATTATTATGAATAAAATGAAATTATTTTACGTACTAATTTGTAGAGCTGTGTTCATAATTATTTTCATGATCCTAAGCGTCCCTTTACCAACAAAGAATTAATGTTGATAAATTCACATCACGCTGATATAAATTTGGGGACAGATTTTGTATTCCGAGTGCATCTATTGATTCACTTAGGGGGGTTGCATGGTTGGATGATCAGGTAATATTTTTCCATATTTTAATTTTAATTTTTTTGACAATTCTGGAATGATCAAATATGTCTCTAACTTTGTTGTCACACATAGATAATCGATGGATATTGCAAGTTTCTTAAAAGGAGAGAGTTGCAACATCCAGATCATTTCCTTAAATATCATTTCTTTAGTCCAATGTATATTGTACGTCCAATTAACATAGACACATCCTCTACATATCTTTAAGTTAGATCTATATATCTTTATAATGCATTTTGTATTAATCGGTATAGGTATTACTTAAGGAAGCTCAACAAGATTACTTTGCCTGGTCAGTGGATAAGGTCTTGTTAAACAATTTTGAGAGTGTGTAAGGCGAAAAATTCAAACTAAATAAAAACCTCAAATCATTTACCAGACCTAACTACTTTAAACATCATATAACATATTGCGATAAAGTATGTTGTTTTCTTATCTCGTGCCTCCATATATTTTGTTGTTATTAAATTACCTAGTATTCTCACATTATTATTAATCGTTAGGTATTTTTTCTCATTCACGCAAACGCTCATTGGGTCGTTGCAATATTGGACATAAAAAATAAGAAATTAGAATGTTTGGATTCTATCTCTAAGGACTGTATGTTAGTCTATAAAGTTGAAATTAAAATATTGGTATGTATTGTTAAGTTATTTAATAATTATTACAATAATTTAGTAAAAACTTCCATGAGTACATATCATATTATAATTTGTTAATGCGTAGAAAGAATTCTTCCTGCTAGTACTTAAACAAATAGGATCCGCTAAAATTGACATCCCACATTGGCCTTGTTACGATTGTAAGAACATTTCCAAACAAACTATTACATGGGACAATGGAATGTTTATTTTGAAATATATTGATTATGCAAGCCGCAGGTTTGAATTTAATTTCAATCAGGTACTACTGTATCTCATTTATCTATTTTTAAGTTAATTTCTAAACATTAAATTATTAAGATTGATGATTGTTTTAAACATCACTTTTTGTAGGAAGATATGCCCTACTTTAGGTTGCGAACTATTCTTGAGGTGGTTATTTAGATAGCATTTCCTTAAAAGTTGTTCGTTCTTATTTTTGTTCATTACATTGTTATTGACAATGTAATCGTGCGTGAATTTGAAGATTTGGAAATCATAATCAATTAGGTGGCTGGTCCGTCAATGTTGGAAAATGCAAAGTTATAGTATTCACATTTAATGTAAAAATCCTAATCTCCGTATATTGACCTTATTAAAATATACGATTCTACATAAGACCTTGGTAAGTAGTTGTGTCGACAATATTAAATAGTATAATATAATTGCATGGTGACACTATCATTCATGATGAGTTAAATGTTATTTGGAAAGCAATCTGATCTTTGGAACTATTAGTTCACGTCCAATCAAGCTTAAGCATAGTATCCACCTTTTGAGACATGTGGAGATTATGTATGTAGAAATGTTAATCTGCATTTATTGACTCTAATAAATAAAGTGATAAATTGATTAGTTTTTGTGGAGGGAGTTAGGTGGGCAAAATGAAATATGGTGACATGAACAATCATGAGGAATTAAATGTCATTTAATAAATATTAAATTTCAACGTGAATGCACTTAAGAGCTCCATTAATGATAATATGACTTCACCTTCATTATATAACCTAATTCAATGACTGAGTCCAAATTTTATTCCTTCTTAGAAGCTGCAATAAATCAAGATGAGAATACGCATCATGGATTCCGGACGAGAGATGCATATAGAAACCACATGCTGGAACGCGAATGGATTCTACTTGGTAGGGATTCAAAAAAATTGATGAGAGCATCCAAACTCATGCACGTACCTATCCCAAAAAGATGTGCAATTTCAATGCTGCATTATAACCTATATTTGCTCTAAGCAGCAGTTATAAGGTTGCGAGCTGAGGTATTAAGAATGTGTAGACGAGTTATAAGGATTTCATCACATGAAGTTAATAACAATCCCAACTATGCATCTACTTACGCTATGTCGGATGAAGATGATGACAATTCTTTTGACTTTGAAGATTAATTTCGTTACTAAAAATTTAAGAATTTAACTAAGTATATTTAGATTCTAAAGTTTTTGTTGAAAAACCAAGTTTGGTTAATTCCATCACAATATTAAATGTGTCGCTTCTTTATTATTTTTCATCTAATTTCTGTAGCATTTAAAAAGTTGACAAGGCAATAGAGGACCTTTTAAATCATCTTTATGTGTTTGAAGTGTCATTTAATAAATTCATAATTTGTTTATCATTTTTCTTCCCCTTAATTATAATGTAAATGGTCGTATACTTGTTTTATACACTATGTAAGGCAAAAATGAGTCAAAAATCAAGAAATTTGAATAGATTTAGCAAACACTGAAATAATGTCAGAAGGAGTCTTTTGACATTAGATTTGAAGTATTTTAATCAATGTCTGAAGGCTATATCAATTTTAACTTGGTGATTGTTATACCTCCAAATGTGAAAATATAACCATTAGTGAATTTTAACTATTCCAAGTCTGATATCTAATTGGCGTCACTATATCCTTCTAATACAGTAAGATACCTATTATAATGCAATCTATAACTCATGATATACCTTAAGTATCCCATGATTCTTACCAAAGCTTCCTAGTGATCATATCTTAGGTTGGTAGTATATCTACTTAATCTATTTATTGAACGTATCTGGCCTTGAACAATTCATAATATACATTAAACAACCAATAACTTGAGAATATTCTAATTGAAAAATACCTTTACCAATATTTTTCATCAATTTTCAATTTAGATCAAAAGGTGTTTTTGTAGGAATACGATCATATTAATTAAAACATTTCAAAACATTTTAAATATAATGACATTGAGATTAACCAAAGCCATTATTATTCCTAAAAAAAAAAAAATTATTCCAAGAATTACATTAGCAGGACCTAAGTCTTTCATGTCAAAATTTTTAAATAATAATTTCATAGTTTGATTTATAACATTTATATTAGATCCAAAAATTAGAATGTAATCTACATATAGGTAAATAATCACATAAGAATCAATAATAGTTTTATAATGAACATACTTATCAACTTCATTGATTCTAAATCTATTTGATATCATTACATTATCAAATTTTTCACGCCTCTGTTTTGGAACTTGTTTTAAATCATATAAGGACTTAATTAATCTACAAACTTTATTTTCATGTCCTTTAATTATAAATCCTTCTGATTGGTTTATATATATTTCTTCATTAAGTTCTCTATTTAAAAAGATAGTTTTTACATTCATTTGATGAATTTTTAAATTATAAATGGAAGTTATAGAAATAAGAAGTCTAATAGAAGTAATTATAGTAACAGAAAAACTAGTGTCAAAAAAGTCAATGCCTTCTTTTTGTTTGTACCATTTAACCACTAATCTGGTCTTATATTTATCTATAGTTCCATCGAATTTTAATTTTCTTTTGAAAATCCTTTTACAACCAATTATTTTATTATCAGGACTACATTAACTAATTCCTAAATGTTATTATTCATAATAGAATCCATTTCGCTATTTATAGTTTCTTTCCTAAATGGAGCTTCAAGTATTGAAATTATATCTTTAAACGTTTGAGGATCTCCTTCTAAGATAAAACTAATAAAATTAGGTCCAAAGGATGTTGTTGTTCTAATTCTCTTGTTTTTTTTAGGTTCTATATCAGATTCTTGTTCTCTAGGTTCATTATTAGATAATTGAACATGAGATCTCTTTAAAGATTTTTTAATTTTATCTTTACAAGGATACACATACTCAAAATATTCAGCATCTCTAAATTCAATTACATTAGATTTATATACAAGAAATCTATACGCCATACTATTAATAGCATATCCAATAAAAATGCAATCTATAGTTTTATGACTTAATTTGGTTCTTTTAGGTAAGGAGACAACTATTTTGGCTAAACACCCTCACTGCTGAAAACTGGTATCCAATTAACGACTGAGCAACCTTTCTAAAGTTCATAAGGTGATTTTTCAGAATTTTTTAATAGAATTTTATTTAAAATATAACAAGATATTAAAAGAGTTTCTACCCATAAATTTAAAGTTACAGTTGAACTAACAAATAAAAAGTAAACCATGTCTTTTAAAGTTCTATTTTTTTTTTCTATTATACTATTTTGTTGGGAAGAATGAAGAGTAGTAGTTTAATGTATAATTATATTTTCTTGACAAAATATAGTTAAAAGATAGTTAATGTATAATTTCATATTTTCCTCCTCGGTCAGATTTTAAAATTTTAATTTTCTTTTCAAGTTGATTTTTAAATTCAGATTTATAAATTTTAAATATTTTTAATACTTCATCTTTACTACTTAAAAGATAAATCATACAAAAGCTAATGCAATCGTCAACAAAGTTATGAAATATTACCACCTTTAGATTGAACGTATTTGATATCACACAAATCAAAATGTATTAATTCTAAAGGTTTTATCATCTTTCAACATTTAAAAAAAAAAGTTTTACAAATTTTGATTTAATGCAAATTTCACATTTTTTAGATGTATCAATATGCATTTTAGGAATCATACTACTATTCATTAATTTGATAATCGATTTATTATTAACATGATCTAATGTAGTATGTCAAATATTAGAATACTCAGAAACATAAGCAGAAGAAGTAATATTATTAATAAAATCAGAAATTACATTGAATTTAAACAACCCATCACATACATAGCCCTTGCCCACAAACATTTCATTCTTTATGATTATACATTTATTAGACTCAAATACCATTTTGAAACCTCTCTTACTTAAAAGAGAACCTGAAATCAAATTTCTTTGAATGTCTAGAACATGAAACACATCAATCAAAGTTAAAATCTTGTTAAGGAAAACATGTCTCTTTTGTGATAGTCCTTGGCCCCCATGCGCACACGTCGTACATGCACACACGAATTAAGGTTTTCAAATTAGTGGATCCAAATCCCAATTGGAACCTTGGATTTTTCTCTTGAGCCCCCGTGTGCACGCGTGAGCCCACCCACTACTTCTATCAACTTTAAAATTATTAGAAGTACAACTATTTAAAAATTACAAATGAATTATTCTCCTAGTCGACGTGGAACTAAAATTACTCAAGGCAAAAATCAATACTAACAGCTAAAGTTTAAAACAATAAAGTAAAAGGCATAAAACATAAAAAATAAAAATAAAAAGTTGGGATTGATCTACCCTATGGTTTAAGCCTATTGAATATTAAAGGATTTTCAAATTTAACCCTCTAAATTATAACAGATCATTCTCCTCAGACTCACTTGGAGACCTGAAATAAGGAAGAAGTCATTCAAAAGCTTCCTTAACTGAATAGCCGAGCCAACAACCCCTTTGGAGAAAATGAGGTTATCATTTGTGAAAACAAGATGCGACACTAAAGGACTACCCAAACCATTTGGAATAGAAATTAAACCATTTTGGATTTATTCCTCTAACAAACAAGAAAATGCTTTCATTGAATAAATAAGAAGAAATAAACTCCCCTTGCCTAAGACAACAATGACAAGAAAAATAACTATGACTAGATCCATTAACAATAATTGAAAATTTAGGAGTGTATATACATTTTTTTACCCAGTTAACCCAAGTAGAGTTACAACCAATCTGAGATAGAAGATTTAAAATAAACTCCTAGTTGACCTTACCATACCTTTTTCTAAGATCAGCTTTTAGGCAAAAAGAACAAAGGCTATTTTTTATGGAAGTTCTGGATCAGTTCATGAGCCAAAAGGATATTATCTAATATGCTTCTACCTTTAAGAAAAGTTGACTAGTTCAGACTAATGTTCGGAGGAAGACAATGCAAATCTGTTAGCCATGATTTTTCATAACCTTATAAAGAAAGTTACACAAGGATATCAGGCAAAAATTTTCCAACTTGTTAGCAGTTGGCTCCTTTGGAATCAAGGCAATCAATGTAGCATTCAATTCTTTAAGCATTTTCCCATGGTTGAAAAAATAAAAAATGACTTTAACAATATCCGCCTTGATAATATCCCAAAAATAAGTAAAGAACTCAACTCTAAAACCATCAAGACCGGGGGATTATTAGGGGGATCATTGAAAAGAAACACTTTGGGTATGTTTGATTGCAAATGGAAAATAGGGTGAAAAATGACATTTTTCAAGTATTCGATTGCACATGAAATTGGAAATTCATTTTCCACCCCAATAAAAAAGTCTACCACAACATGGATTTCACTTTCCCACCCATATGGGTGGGAAAGTGAAATCCACCCATATTTTTCATTCCCAATTCTTCTCCACTCATATCTTCTTCCTTACCACCACCACCACCATTAAACTAACCTCATCCTCGTCGCAGTAGCCATCGCCGTCACCGTCACCGTCACCGTCGTCGTCGTCGTCGTCACCATCGCCATCACCATTGTCGTCGTCGTCTCCGTCTCCATCAACACCATCTTCGGCCACCTTCTCTCTCTTCTTCTTCTCCTTCTTATCCATCTCTCATTTCCTCCGCCACCACCACCACCACGTTTTCCCCCCATCTTCCTCATCATCTTCTTCATCACTTACCTCCACCGTTACCGTAGCCGCCGCCTCTGCCGTCACTATCTCCTTCAGCAACCGCCACCATCGCCGCCACCACCACATCCTCCCCCTCCTTCTTCCTCCTCATCTTCTTCTTCCTCTCCCCCTCCTATCATCTTCTTCCTCCTTCTCCTCTTTTTCTTTTTTCTCATATTTTTTCTATGATTTTATCCAAGTAAAATCAAACAATGGAATTTGATTTCCAACCCTATCTATTTTTCACACTTATTTTTCCATGGATTTCAAATTCCATGGAAAGTCACTTTCCATGCAATCAAACATACCCTTTATCTCTTCTTTAGAAATAGGTGAACAAAAATTGAGATTGATCTAAAGAAAATATCTTTTTGAAGGGGATCAAAGGACAAGAATTAAAACAGGATTGAAAAAGTACCTCTTGAAAATAACCTACAACATGTTCTACAATTTCTTGAGTTCCTTGAAAGATTTGATCGAAATCGTCCACAACCTCTGAAATCCCATTTGAAGCAATTGAAGCATAGAATTTTTTTTGAATTTTTATCACCTTCTTTAAGCCACTAAATACGAGAATTTTGTTGTAACATAGATTCCTCCATAAGCATTTCCCTATTAAGAGTTCCCACAACTTCCCTCTCTTGGAGAGCAAGAACATCATTTAATAGGTCTCTCTGAATCTTCAATTGGATATGTGCTAAATCAGCCTCCACCGCAGCTTACTAATTAGAAAGATCATCAAATTTAGATTTATTCCACTCCTTAATTGCAGATTTATGGAGTCTCAACTTGCCTCACAATCTGAACATCAGGTTCCTGCTAACATCGATTCTCTAGGTCTCAACTTGAAACCCCTTTGAGAAATCGAAGCTCTAAAAATTTTAAAATTTTCTTTTCATTTCGATAAAGAATTTTTAGAATTAAAAACAAATGGGAGCATGATCTGAAACTCCCGCAAATCTATACTTGAGTTTTGTCTAGGGCCATTGAGTTACCCAAATTTACTAAAACCCAGTCCAATCTACTCAGAATACGTCTATTACCCATTGACTTATTGCTCTAATTAATAACATAAAAAAAATGATCAAAAGTATCAATATCCTAAAGCCCGCAATAATCAATGAAAGCATTAAAATCTTCCATACTTTTTTTCGGCACTGGATATCTTCTTACCTTTCATCCCGGAATCTTACCGTGTTAAAATCTCTCAAAACAACCCACAGCAGCACAATGTTAGAGCTAAGAAGATTGAGATCCAACCAAAGAGTCCTTCTCTCAATAGCAAAATTCTTGGCATAAATAAACAAAGCCAAGAGCTTAAAATTATCAACCAAGCGACACATTCAGCATGAATGAATTGAGCCGATTCTTCCAATTTAACAACTTTAAATTTAAGATGATCCCATCCAATCCCAATTCTTCCTGATCCATAGGACAAATAATTATGAAGAAAGATTCAATTGCTCTTAATAAAACGAAGAAATTAGTTAGTTTTTCTTTCTTCCCCCTTTGTTTCACTAATTGCAAACAAACCCAACTTCTCAGAAGTAATTAAGTCTTTAATTGCCCTCGTTTTATTAATAAAATTTAGGCCATGTATTCCATGCTCCAACAGAAGTTAAGGAAGGTTTTCAGAATTGCCTCCATTAGTTTGTACACACTTTGACCTTGTCAGAATATCTTAAATTACCATCGTCTTCTTTTTACGATTACACCTCTTCTGAGATTTAGATGATTTTTTGAGCTAGCAACCAAATCTTTAAGCAAAACATCCCCCACAATTAGTGAAGTATGAATGGATGTTTCAGATACACACACGAGTTCTCCTTTGGTGGGGGATGTTTTGCTTATTGAAGTAAATATCCAATTGAAGATTCAGAAAGACCTTATACCATATCTCTCAAAAGAAAAATAACTTCAGGGAAATCTCAATCGGCTTCATATTCAATACACACACGAGCATAGGCCAATCTTGATCTTGATGCAGTTTGCTCATCCATATGGATGGGTTCTCCAATTGCACTGCCAATCAAACTTAAGTTCTCAGGCGCCCAAAATTGAATCGGGAGCCTCGAAAATCTCACCCACACGAGAATTGAACTAATTAATTATTTAAGATTCTTCAATCCTTCTGTTCATTTTCTCAGAATCAGAGGACAACCATTAATGGTCCAAACCAAATTCAATATTGTATCACAATCCTCTTCTAAAGTGAACTTGAAGATAAAGAATCCGTCTACCAAAGAGATCACCTCCACATTTCCTTTTAGGACCCAAAGCTTCTTCATTGTTTTCCTCAAGGTCACAAAATATGGCCTTTTCCTCAACACATAGCCCACTAAAGTACTATCCCAACGCTCGGACTCCCTTTAAACCATTGAAGAGGTTTCTTCAGGAGAAACCACTAGAAGAAACTGATCTAAAATTGTCTTAATCGATAGACAGGAATTTGTAGAGAAATCTTTTATCAATCTTAAAAACATCAATGAGATGTCTACCTAATGGTGTTTTCTTTTACCATCCTCTCCCCAAAAAAATCGGAGAAAAAAGATTTCAAATTTGAGGTAACCGCTTTTGGAAGATTGAGAATCAATAATAAGTAGATAGGGATTGTGCTGAGCACATGAGTGAGGAAAGTGAGACGGCCTCCTTCCGAAAGAAATTTGGCTTTCCACCCCTCTATCTTTCTTGAGATTTTTAACGCAAGGTCGTTATACATCGCTCTTGTTAATTTTCCAGAAAAAAATAGAACTCCCAAGTAGTTGGAGGGAATGGAACCTTTGGTGAATCTCATAATCTCCCCAATAATAGCTAGTCTCCTTACTATATTCCACTGAGAAATCTTTGATAGCAACCAATAATTTCCTCGTAGCCTTGGAAAAGATTATTAGGTCGTCCACAAATAGAAGATGGCTTGGAGCCTTAGCAACTTTTGAGACTACAAACATTTTCACCTTCCTTGAGAGAATGAGCTCGTTCAAACCTAGACTTAGCGCTTCTTTAACAAGAATGAAAAGGCCCAAGGATAGAGGGTTCCCTTATCTCAAACCTCTTGAAGCGGAAAAATAACCCTGAGGGGAGTCATTTTCTACCACTGAGAAGAAGTGCTTGTAAGACAACCCTTGATCAGCCGCTCAAAAGCTTCTGATAACCCCAATCTTCTTAATACCAAAAAAAGAAATGGCACACCTTTTTACATCCACCTTCAAGGCTGTATTATTTCCTCTGACCTTCTTGTTAAGATCATCCAAAATTTCATGTGCAATAATCCTGTTATCATAAATTTTTATCTTTTTTACAAGCGCCCCTTGTTCAGGGGAGATTATAGAAGGGAGAATCATCGCAAGTCTGTTAGCTAAAATTTTGGAAATGATTTTGTTTAGGAAATTAAATAAATTAATAGGCCTGAAATTAGCAAATCTCAACGGTATCTCTATCTTTGGGATTAATGTGATAGTTGTGTGGTGTTCACCGATTTTGGGGTGTGTAGACACTCAATTTTTGCCCAAACCAAGTCCGAGAGTGCCAAAAACCTTTCAAGAAAGGGCATGACCCAAGGTACTTTTCATGAGGGTTCAAAAACCCAACTTTCAAACAATCACAAGGCCTGAAGGCCATTTGAAAGATTATAGATTTAAGCTTGGCCGTACCTCAACCTTGGCCAAGCTTATTTTTAGCCTGGCCAAGGGTGATCCATGGCTAGGAGTTAGTTTTGCCTAGTCCAAGGATGACCCACGGCCAACCATAATTTTTGTTCAAGTCTTGGTTCACCGAAGGCCAATTATGTTACAAGCTCATGTGTGTTCAAATTTTGTTAGGGATAATTACTCTTTAACCCACTCCTTAATGAATTTTTCCCCAAGAAAATTCTTCTATTTTTTCTTTTTTGCCCATTCTCTAACTCATAGATACAAAGTTTATAGTTTTGGATCCGACACCAATGCAACAAGTATCAATCAAAATCCCCTTCCAACTCATAATGGTAGCAGGAATGGTGCAGGACCGGCAAATACAACGAACACAATCTCCAATGAAGAGTTAGGTTTTGATCCCTCACAGCCAATCATTCCTTTACGGTCAAAAGTTAAATTTTACATCAAATATCTTAGTTAACACACTTATCCTCCCTCAAAGTTAAAATAACATTCTCATTTGCATCACCACCCAATTTGGGGGCCTCATCCTAAATCCCTTACCATCTTCTTCAAATCCACCACCTCTTATCTTCTCCTCAAACACCATCACCCCATCCAACACCACACCACTCCCAATTATCCTCATTACCACCCCTCATCATTTCCGCACTCTCTACAACTACACAACCACCCACCTCACCTTTCATGTTGAACCAAACATTTCCCAACTCACTTTCAAAACTCTTAAACCCTTCCCTTATGTATCCAATAAGACAGTGCCTTAGAGTTATGAGACTAGGTAAGTATTTCTAAAAGGATAAGGGAAAGTCGAGAAGATAGAAAAGGTTGAGAAATCGAAGAAAAGCTCAAGAATGTAGACCATCTTACTAGGGTAGGAAGAGTAGTGAAAATGACTAAAAAGACGGCAACATGGAAAGGAAAAGACAATGAGAAAAAGACTAAGAAAAAAAAGGGAAAACAGGTAGTAATAAAGGTCAGACAGAGTAGCAAAAAGGTACAAAATGAACAAACTAAGGGTAGAGAATAGGCAATCGATAAAGGGTTAGTTGTTGATACAGAGCAAGTAAAGCAATTAGAACAAACGGTCGAAACAAAGCGTACAATCGACAAAAAGAAAGCAACAATCAGTGTAGAAATAGCAACCAGAACAAATGTGGTAGTCGAAACAGAGGTCATAGAAATAACAGAAATAGTGGTGAAAAAATAATACAGGAAAGGGAAAGGTAGTCATCACAAAAGAACGGAACAAACAGGCAGAGAAAAAGAAGAAAGTAACAGATAAGGAAGTAGTAGATTTCCTTACGCTCATTAAGAAAAGTGAGTACAATCTTGTAGAGCAATTGAACAAAGTATCATCCCAGGTTTTGATACTAGGGTTGTTGCAAAGCTCAAAGAAGCACAGAAGGGCACTATTCAAAGTTTTTAGCGAGTCACGCGTGATAGAAGCCACTTCAATAGAGCAGTTGAGTAAGATGGTTGAGATGATTATATTACCAAACGTCATCACATTCATAAAGGATGAATTAAGTCCAAAAGGTTGTAGTCACATAGAAGCACTACATATCGCAATGATGTGCAAGGGTATGATCATTGCTTGTTGTAGACACCCCATTTTTGCACTCGCCTGATTAATCAACTCGTCAACCCGATTGCCACGGTTCCCAATGATGGATGATTATTCCAATGCTTTATTTTGTTATCAGATATGTTTCAAAAATCCAGATGAGGTATCTCAAATTAACAAAACTATAGAAACCACGCTACGCTAGAAAAATATTACCCAAAAAGCTTAGAAATCATCATTTTTCAAATAAAAAGAAGCTTCACGATAAAAATCACTAAAAAATGAAAACATTACCAAAATATCCCTAATCTTAAAATATCCCTAGAGCCTACATTACGCTTAGGAAAACCCATTTAAACACATAAAACAACAAATCGAAACCAAATAAATCATTTCGTCAATTTTCATATAATTTGACAAAATTACGAAAATACCCCTCATAAAGTTCACGACCATTCCACACAAAAAATTTCATAAATGATAAAAACCAATATTTCCATTGAATTCCTTACTAAAAATCGATTCCAAAACATTCTGGAACATTGAAAAATGACTTAAAATGTAAAAAGTCATCTCCGAGGGCAAAACGATAATTTTACAATTTTTATAATTAACAATTTTGAAATTAATAAATAAAATATTAAATAATTAAAGTGAAACATTAATAAAATTAATTTAAAATTTTAAACAAAAAAAATCGATCAATCAGGCTCTCAGGCAAAATTGTTGAGGGTTGTCAAGATACTTATTCAAAGACCCCTCCATTTGGGGGTCCAAAGAATTAAAGATATAATAGAGAGGGGTTCTCCAAAAAATTAAACTCAATCAAGTAAGACTAAAGTCAAGATATTAAAGTCAATCAAGTAAGACTAAAGTCAAAATCTTAAAATCAATCAAATAAGACCAAAAGTCAAAACCCTAATAGAGTTCTAATTAAATAAAATTCTATTTAACAATCCTAATTAAATAATAACTCTATAGAATTCTAACTAAAATATAACTCTACCTAAAATAATTCTAATTAAAATATAACTCTAACTAAAAGAATTATAATTAAACACTAATTCTATCTAAACAAACACTTAAAAAATCTATAAATAGGAGTCCCTACACCCTATTTTCGTATAAAAAAATAAACCCTAGAAAAAGTTGGTAAAAAAGCTTCCCTAACCTCCCATAAATCCTAATTTTGAAGCCCTAACTCCTTATCTAACACCCCTACCCCAACTTTAGATCAAAAAACATCTAAAAACCCTTCTAAAATATCTTAGAATCCATCAAAAAAATTGGAAAACTCACAGATCCAAGAAGAAGATACCTCAACTGGGGATCAAAAATCAGATTCGACAATAGAACGAAGCGAAGAATTCTGTACAAGGAGTTGTTCTATCAGATCTGAGGGAGCAAAATCATTGCGTTCGAAAAAGGTAACCATTTTTTTATTATTTAGGTCTTGTTAGCAATGTAGTTTTATTTGGAAATTAGTATAGATCGGCGTTTGTCGGGTGGGGTTAGTGCCTAACACCTTCCAACCCCGTAACTTGATCCCCGAACTTAGGTTTTTTTGGTAGATTAGTTGTTTTATCCTTTTAGAATTAATGTTCGGTTCCTAGACCGTAATAATTAGGTGGTGACTCCCAAACCTCAAAGGTCAAAAGTGGATCCGCGCACCCCACGGATCGAGGGGGCTTTCAGTGGACTATTGAGGATCAGACTTGAAAAAACCCCAAGTATGGGAGCATTGCCAGGATGACCTAGTTTTTTTTAATTATTTAGTTTGATTTATTTTATTTGTTTATTTATTTATTTATTTTTGTGACTTGATTGTAGATGATTTTGAGTATTGTATTTTTGTCCAATTAAGGGTCACCTTTTGATGATCCTTAAATAATGAAATATTCAAATTGACATATGAAAATGATGGAATGATGAAAGTTGGGATAACAATGTTAAAATATTTTTATAGAATATTCTAGTGAGAATTAAGTCTGGACACCTATTAATAAAATGTAGATCTCATCGAGTAGATTAATTTAGAACCTGAATTCACTCAATTTCGTTATCAGGAACCTTGGATATCATCGATGTAAGTTCAATCTGTAAACCTAGAATTGTTGTTGAATGAAGGTGGGGACAACAATGTTAAAACGGTTTTACAAAATATTCTAGTGAGAATTAAGTTTGGAAACCTCTTAATAAAACGTAGATCTCATCGAGTTAATTAATTTAGAATCTGAATTCACTCAATTTCGTTATTGGGAACCTTGAATATCATCGATGCAAGTTCAATCTGTAAATCTGAAATTTTTGCTAAATGAAGGTTGGGACAACAATGTTAAAACGTTTTTACAGAATATTCTAGTAAGAATTAAGTCTGGGCACCTGTTAATAAAACGTAGATCTCATCGAGTAAATTAATTTAGAATCTGAATTCACTCATTTTCGTTATCGGGAGCCATGGATATCATCGATGAAAGTTCAATCTGTAAATCTCTAATTGACGCTGAAAGAAGGTTGGGACAGTAATGTTAAAACGTTTTTACAGAACATTCTAGTTAGAATTAGGTCTATGCACCTCTTAATAAAACGTAGATCCTATCAAGTAGATTAATTTAGAATATGAATTCACTCGATTTTGTAATCAGAAACCTTAGATATCATCGATGCAAGTTCAATCTGTAAATCTAGAATTGTTGCTGAATGAAGTTTGGGACAGCAATGCTAAAACATTTTTATAGAATATTCTATTGAGAATTAAGTCCGGACACCTATTAATAAAACGTAGATCTCATCGAGTAGATTAATTTAGAATATGAATTTACTCAATTTCATTATCGGGAGCCTTGGATATCATCGATGCAAGTTCAATCTGTAAATCTGAAATTGTTGCTGAAAGAAGGTTGAGACAGCAATGTTAAAACGTTTTTACAGAACATTCTAATTAGAATTAGGTCTGGGCACCTTTTAATAAAATGTAGATCTCATCGAGTAGATTAATTTAGAACCTAAATTCACTCGATTTCATTATTGAGATCCTTAGATATCATCGATGCAAGTTCAGATTGTATTTTTCTAATTCACAGAATATCCGAATTTATCTAGTGTTAACACAATTAATGTTCCTGAGAGCGAGCTCATCTCAACAATTATCATCTTATCATCAATGTAACATCTATTAGAATCTCGATTTATTTTGGATAACCTAAAAGTGATCATTGATTGGACCTTAAAAATTATAAAAATTATACCTATTGTAATGTTTGTTTGATCAATTATTATATGCCATGCTCACTAATTGATTTGCCATTGATCTTGATCAGATATATAGTTGATGTGCTTATTGGTGATCTTAATGATTTTATTGGACTGGTATTTGTTTTAGCTAATATTCATATGGTATCAATATGTAATGGTATGATCAGGCCCATGGGCCTATTTGTTTGAAAAGGCCCCGGGCACACCCAACCCTGTTTTGCACACACCACATGTACGTTTATTGTTTTGCACGCTTGCATGTCCCAATATAGCCAACGTGGCACTAGTGCGTGGTTCGGTCTCTTTGAAGATGCGACGTCATTCATGAAAATCACAATTCCAGTCACGTACCTTAGGGTATATTAAATTGGGGCATCAGCACCGTTTGATCAGGTGACTCTGAAAGGTATATCGATGCACCCAGGCTGGAGTGACTTGAGTCTTTAACCTAATGTAAGTCGCACAATCACATGTCTCGTTTGCCAACGTAGTACTAGTACGTGATCGGTCCCCCCGTGGGATGCCAAACCATTTATGAAAGCTACAACTCTTGCTCGTACCCGTAGGTATATCAAAGATAATCTAAGTACATCAATTGTACTTCTTGGTCAAAATCGGTGCCTAAGCAAGATCCTGCCCCGCTGTACCCTACTGTATGAGGGGGATAGACTACGTCTATTCTAGACGAGAGGTATTTAAGTGGGCCCTTGCTCAGCATCGTACACCACCTCTCAACTAGGGATCAAACTGGCTGTTTTTTACTTCAGAAAAGTGAGTTGGAATTTTAGATTATCACTTATACGGTATATCAAACCAAGTCACCATGTACCGTCTGATTGAGTACGTTTGAGAGGTATATAGGTGCACTTGGGCAAGGGTGGCTAGATAAATTGCATTGCACATAGTAAACCTAGAGTCTAGAAGCCTTCTTGTAGGTCACGACCTGAACTGACTATGGGTGTTCCCGGGTTGCTCAATTTAATCCAACCAACAGGTAAGTGGGTGAACTGATCCAGACTGTTCAAACTAAACCTACTATATTGGTCCGACCCAATCAATGAAATGTACCAATTAATTTGAACCAATTAAACCAGTTGGCCTAATTGACAAATGGATCAAACTGCTCAATACCAAATCAGTTGGACTAATTGGTTTCACTTTAAAGATCCAGACCCTTTATATAGAAAGATTCGATTTTAGGATAAAAATATTTTGTTTGATCATAGGTTCTATCCTAATCAGGGGTAGACCCGTGACTAATCTTTTTCACATTCTTGGTCATTATAGACTTATAGTGCATTTGGATTCAATATTTCCCACCGGAGGGCTAATTTTTAATCATTTGGTTAAGAGTCAAACCTTCAGAATCGATGGTTAATCTTAGGTGCCCCTAAACGTTCTAAACCCTCATCTGTATCATTTTGGATCCGTCAAAAGAGTCATCTAGTCAAAGTACCAATGTCAAGTCCAAGTAGTTCATCCACCTAGAAGGACCTTCTCGCTTTCTAGATAATTGTCCCTGAGTTTTCTTTGAGATTCAATCTAATTTTCGTCAGTCTTTAAATTCAGCTAGTTATTTCAATTACGTTAGTCTTTCTTCAACTTTCGAGTCTTCGACGAGTTTGTAGTTTATGTTTTTTAATTCCAATAAAATAAAGAAGCTTCTAATTATCATACATGTAATAACGATTTGAGCATAATATTAAAACATGAAGAATGCATCAGAACTCACTAATCGAACTTGATAAATATTTGAATTAAAGAGTACACTCAAGAAGTACAAATTGGTACTATATTATCCCCAATAGAATATGAGAGAATTATAAACTTACTTAAGAAATTCAACAACATTCCTACTTGGTCTCATAATGATATATTGATAGATTGCACCAAAATAGATCAAGTTCTAAAGTTGATGATGAATTTCAAAATCAAAGATTATCAGTCAAGAATGATGTAGTTGAAACCATCAACAAAGGTGTTAAGATCTATAAGAAAAGATTCATCACGTTTTTCACTCGAGTGAAGAGAGTTCTCATTCACAAAAGAATATGAGATTTCTTTCGAAGTTTGGAAATGATTGAATGAGTCAATGTCAAATACAAAGAACTCAATCTCACTCAACTCCGTAGCAGAAGACTGAAGATTACTCATTCTCAGAAGAAGACTGAAGATTACTCATTCTCAAAAGAAGACCTTACTCGACAAATCAATCAAGACATCGAGTTCCTAAAACCTTAACCAAATCAACTAGTATTTCACTAAATGAGACCTTCTTTGGTCGAATCATTTTCCTATCTTACTAAGAAAAAGATAACTTTCTAGCCTCTCGTAGCCTTTAAAAAAAAATCAATAGCCTCTTCTTTCTAAACTACACCAACCAACCTCGGGAGGGAAGTCTGAGTATGAACTACATTTTGACCTGATCCCAAAAGAAAAAGAAATATTTGGGGTACGTAGGCAACCTAAGAAGTTACTTCAGGCCCAGTCACGTAAAAAAAAATGTATTCTCTTAAGAAAAGTGTCATCCAAAAGGAAAATGCCCTATTGAAAGGTTCAAAAGGAAAAATGTCAAACTAAGGGCATTAAAAAAAAGTTTTGGCAGAGATAAAAAAGAATGCCAAACTAGGGGCATTAGAAAAAAAAGTCAAAAGAATTTATAGAAAAAAATAACAAAAAAAAGAAAATATTAGACTAAGGGCATTTTGGAAAGTTGAGCCTTATATCTTTTCTTTCTAAACCATATCCTAAGTCCACCTATTAAGTCCTCCTGATGCTAATTGACTCGGTTAAGTTGTAGGGAACCAAGAAGCTGTCGAGTTGAATATTCAAAATCATCGAGAAAAAAGGGAAGCCCGCTAAGTCGAAAACCCGAAAATGCGACTTAGGCAAAAGTTTGGGCATAACTAGAAAAAAGAAAGTCTGCTAGGTTAAAAATCTGAAAAGGAGACCTAGGCAAAAATCAAGGCATCATCATAAAAAGAAAAACAAAGCCCGCTAGATTGAAAATCTGAAGAGGCGATCTAGGCAAAAATTAAAGCATCATCAAATGGGAGGAAATGTCCCATGAAGAAAAAAAATTCAGAAGGAAGCTTGTACAGAAACTAGAAAATACAGAATCATTCAAGCCACAATATTCTTTTTTCAGCCAAGAGCTTACATCCGACGAAGTCAATGTTGAAGTCGAAAAAATCAAAAGTCATCTTGAACATTGTAGGATCTTCAAAAATATGTTTACTTGTTCAAGTGTTCGCTAATGGAAGATGTAGAATCATCAACCACTTTAAAGAGAAAGATTAAATCTAAGCCCGAGAAATGTGGCTTAGTAAGTTCGAGTCCGAGAAACGGGACTCCAATTTTTTGAATCATAGAATGAATAGGTTTTTGGAAATGCCTACAAACCTAGGTTCGAGTCCGAGAAACAAGACTTCAACAACTTTTTGAATTATAGAATGAATAGGCTTTTTGAAGTGCCTACAAACCTAAGTTCGAGTCCGAGAAACGAGACTCCAACTTTTTGAATCATACAATGAATAGGCTTTTTGAAGTGCCTACAAACCTAAGTTCGAGTCCGAGAAACGAGACTTCAACTTTTTGAATCATAGAATGAGTAGACTTTTTGAAGTGCCTATTAACCTAAGTTCAAGTACGAGAAACGAGACTCCAACTTTTTGAATCATAGAATGAGTAGGCTTTTTGAAGTGCCTACAAACCTAAGTGCGAGTCCGAGAAACGAGACTCCAACTTTTTGAATCATAGAATGAGTAGGCTTTTTAAAGTGCCTACAAACCTAAGTTCGAGTCCGAGAAATGAGACTCCAACCATTTGAATCATAGAATGAGTGGACTTTTTGAAGTGCCTATAAACTAAAGTTCGAGTCCGAGAAACGAAACTCTAACTTTTTGAATCATACAAGGAGTAGGCTTTTTGAAGTGCCTACAAACCTAAGTGTAAGTCCGACAAATGAGACTCCAACTTTTTGAATCATAGAATGAGTAGGTTTTTTGAAGTGCCTACAAACCTAGGTTTGAGTCCGAGAAGCAAGACTCCAACTTTTTGAATCATAGAATGGATAGGTTTTTTGAAGTGCCTATAAACCTTAGTTCGAGTCTGAGAAACAAGACTTCAATTTTAATAGGATTGTTTAAGTTCCTGTAAACCTTAGCTAGAGTCCGAGAAACGAGACTTTAGCTTTGTTTGAATCATAGAATGAATTAACAGGATTGTTTAAGTTTCTTAGCCCGAGAAACGTGGCTACAATAGGCTCAAGTCTGATAAACGAGGCTCAAACTTTTTTGAACTCTAAAGAAGAATTTCAAATAGGATTTAACGAAATTCCTACAATGTTATGACTCTAATTACCTCATTGTTCAACATTGCCATGATTGCTTTCGTTGCATAAGCACATTTCAATTTTGAATCATTATTGTCAGTGAGAGAAGATCTCTAGGACCTGACACATTTTACTCAGTAATCATCACACCATTGCACACACGTGCACTTTTGCATTAGTAAGGGATAATTTTCTAAAATTCAAGGATCTGGTGCCGTCAGTGAGAGCTTGCGTTCAGGGACCTAACAACTTTTTTGTTCGAGGAGAGTTTAACCCTCAAGGATCCGAATATCCCGACAAATTGCTAAATCAGGCTGCAAAATGAACTGTCACTAGCTTTAGCATTCGAATATCGTACTATCTACCAAAATAGATTTTCTATCTAGTTTGCTTCAACCCTCTGCCAAAGAGGGGCATCTGTAGACACCCCATTTTTGCACTCGCCTGATTAATCAACTCGCCAACCCGATTGCAACGGTTCCCAATGATGAATGATTATTCTAATGCTTTATTTTGTTACAAGATATGTTTCAGAAATTCAGATGAGGTATCTCAAATTAACAAAACTGTAAAAATCACGTTATGCTAGGAAAATATAACCCCAAAAACTTAGAAATCATCATTTTTCAGATAAGAAGAAACTTCACGATAAAAATCACTAAAAAATGAAAAAATTATCAAAATACCCCTAATCTTAAAATATCCCTAGAGCCTACATTACGCTTAGGAAAACCCATTCAAACACATAAAATAATAAATCGAAACCAAATAAATTATTTCGTCAATTTTCATAGAATTTGACAAAATTACCAAAATACCCCTCATATAGTTCACGACCATTCCACACAAAAAATTTCATAAATGATAAAAACCAATATTTCCATTGAATTCCTTACGAAAACCGATTCCAAACATCTTGGAACATTGAAAAATGACTTAAAGTGCAAAAAGTCCTCTCCGAGGGTAAAACGGTAATTTTACAATTTTTATAATTAAAAATTTCGAAATTAATAAATAAAATATTAAATAATTAAAGTGAAACATTAATAAAATTAATTTAAAATTTTAAATCAAAAAAATCGATCAATCAGGCTCTCAGGCAAAATTGTTGAAGGTTGCTAAGATATTTATTCAATGACCCCTCCATTTGGGGGTCCAAAGAATTAAAGATATAATAGAGAGGGGTTCTCCAAAAAATTAAACTCAATCAATTAAGACTAAATTCAAGATATTAAAGTCAATCAAGTAAGACCAAAGTCAAAATTAATGTCAATCAAGTAAGACTAAAGTCAAAATCTTAAAGTTAATCAAATAAGACCAAAAGTCAAAATCCTAATAGAGTTCTAATTAAATAAAATTCTATTTAACAATCTTAATTAAATAATAACTCTATAGAATTCTAACTAAAATATAACTCTACCTAAAATAATTCTAATTAAAATATAACTCTAACTAAAAGAATTATAATTAAACATTAATTCTATCTAAATAAACACTTAAAAAATCTATAAATATGGGTCCCTACACCCTATTTTCGTATTAAAAAAATAAATCTTAAAAAAAGTAGGTCAAAAAACTTCCCTAGCCTCCCATAAATCCTAACTTTGAAGCCCCAACTCCTTACCTAACATCCCTACCCCAACTTTAGCTCAAAAAATACCTAAAAACCCTTCTAAAATACCTTAGAATCCATAAAAAATTTTGGAAAACTTATAGATCCAAGAAGAAGATACCTCAATTGGGAAATTAGAAATCGGATCCGACAATAGAACGAAGCAAGGAATTCTGTACAAGGAGTTGTTCTATCAGATCTGAGGTAACAAAACTGTTGCGTTCGAAAAAGATAACCATTTTTATTTTTTTATTATTATTTAGGTCTTGTTAGCAATGTAGTTTTTTTGGGGAATTAGTAGAGACCGGCGTTTGTCGGGAGGGGTTGGTGCCTAACACCTTCCAACCCCGTAACTTGATCCCCGAACTTAATTATTTTTTGGTAGATTAGTTGTTTTATCCTTTTATAGTTAATTTTCAATTCCTAGACCGTAATAACTAGGTGGCGACTCCCAAACCTCAAAGGTCAAAATCGGATCCGTGCACCCTGCGGATCGAGGGCGCTTTCACTTGCGTGTTGCTAGATAATGGATCTATATTGAATATCTATTTTTATACAACTTTGACCAAGTTAGGCATGGACCAGTCTTTCTTAAGATCTAATATTAGGCAAATCTAAGCTTTTAATAGCTCAAAGAGATATAATCAATTCGTGAAATTGATTTACCGATCACAATTGGATCCTACACAATCCAAATCACCTTCAAAGTGATAAACATGCCAAGTATTTTTAATTTTATTCTCGAAAGGTCATATATCCATTCGGTTGGGGCAGTGTCATCATCTCTTCACCAGAGGGTGAAGTTCATCATCAACCAAGAATTGGTTTCAATGAAAGCAAAAAACTTATTACCAGTAGACAAATCTCCATATATGCCATACATAGTTATTGAAGTGTCGGGTAAACAACTCATGTATCACTCCTTCCAATTTGAGCCAGTTAGTCACATTCCAAAGGGTATAGAGATTAAGAAGGCAAGTTTGTCACCAATTGTGATGATGATAGGAATAGTGATGAAAGAGTCCAAATTTTGTCCAAGGAAAAGGTTAGTGAAGGTAAATCAAGGAAGAGCCATGCTTATTTCAACTTAGAAACTCATGCCATGATTCAATCTTGGTTTCAAACCCACCTGGAAGGATAAGCAAGTAATGGAGGCAAAGAAGAGAGAACTCTAGCTAATTAGGATAGAGCATCGAGAACCCAACATCTGGGATCTTGGAATGGTCCCTTACATGAAGGAGACTTTCCTATGCCTTTTTATACAATGATAAGTGATGACAACTCAACTGATGACCACCAAGAGTAGCTACTACCACAAAAAGGTCAAAAAGAGTCATAAGTAGTCCCCGAACATGAGTTGTCCCTTGAATATGGCATCAGTACCTTATTTAGGGAAGACTTCGAGAAAAAAGAGTTTGTAAAAATAGAAGACGCTAGCAATGGCGATTTTTTAATCACACCTAATATTGACTAGGATTTTAATGTACTTCTGGGAAAAGTATAACTATCAGATTACCATTATGATTCTGTGATGGTCATCAGACTGAGTTGGGGGAAGCTCCCTCTTCTTAAGTAGTCTACCCTGCGAAAGAAACAAATATTCTTCGCAACTGGCACATCGTCCCAATCACCTTTGAGGCTACTATGACCTCCAAAAAAATGTTTTAATTTCTTGCTTTCCCCTCCAAGATCCTAATGATACTTTATCCTCGGAGGACATTTGTTTAGAAGGCCTACCTTTATTAATAAAATTAGAAAATAAAAAACTTTCAAAGTTCTCTGAACCAGGAAATGTGAAGCTAAATGATTGCAACATCGAACCCAACTATAATCTCATGAAGATTGAGAAAGAGTTTGGTGCACAAGAGGTTGATGTGCCAAAATAACTGAAAAATCTTGTAGAACGTCATGAAAAATAACATTAAGCAAATGTTGAGGAAACAAACTCAATAAATCTTGGACTTGAAGATGATCCAAAAATAGTCAAAATTGGATTCCTTCCCCAATCTAGAAGACAGAAATGATTGAATTCTTCTAATGGTACTAAGACGTGTTCGCATGGTCTTATCATGATATGTTGGGGCTTGACACTAATCTCTTAGTATACCATTTACCCATTCTTCATAATGCAAGGCCGATCAAGTAGAAACTCAGAAGGTTGAACCTGAATGGACTCTCAAAGTCAAAGATGATATTACAAAGCAGATTCAAATGGCTTGCAAACATAGTACCAGTACCAAAGAATGGCGGTAAAGTAAGGATGTGTGTAGATTATCGAGACTTGAACAAAGCTATTCCGAATGATAACTTCTCATTTTCGCATATCGACATACTCGTCGATAACACAGCATAACACGACATGTTCTGATTTATGATTGGTTTTTATGGTTATAATCAAATCAAGATGGCAAAATAAAACCAAGAGAAGACCTTATTTATCACACCTTGGGGTATTTTTCATTACATAGTTATGCCTTTCGGTCCAAAAATGCAGAGGCATCCTATTAACTAGCCATAATCGATCACTTTCACGACATGATTCATAAAAAGATAGAAGTCTACGTGGATGATATGATCGTTAAGTCTGATTTAGAAGAAAATCACCCTGTCAGCCTATACAAAATCTTTGATCCTCTAAGGAAGTTCAATTTGAGGCTAAATCCTTCAAAGTGCGTATTCGAGACAACTTCAGAGAAGTTAATAGATTTCATTATAAGTCGAAGAGGTATTAAAGTAGATCCAACTAAAGCAAAAGTAATCATTGAAATGCTAGCACCAGAGATAGAAGCAGAGATACAAGGTTCTTGGAAAAGATTCAGTACATCAACAGGTTTATCACACAACTCACGTCAATCTATGAACCTGTTTTCAAACTTTTAAGAAAGAATGAATCTTTAAAATAGAAAAATAATTTCTAGGAGGCATTCGACAAAATCATGAATTATTTGTTGAATCCTCAAGTCTTAGTCCCTCATACCCTAGGGAAACCCCTATTAATGTACTTGTCAAAACTTGAAACATTTTTGAGATGTGTACATGGGTAACATGACGAGACTGGTTGTAAGGAGAGGGTGATATACTACTTCAACAAAATGTTTAAAAATTACGAGGTAAGGTATCTGTCGCTTGAGAAGAAATGTTGCGTTTTAGTTTGGGTGTCTCAAAGATTGCACTAATATTTGCTAAGTTATAAACTACAAATTATCGCTAGGATGGATCTATTGAAGTACTTGTTTGAGAAACCTGCACTTATCAGTCGCACTACCAAGTGGCTACTACTACTGTCAGAGTTCGATATTGAGTACGTCACACAGAAGGCAATCAAAGGGCCATTGTAGACCATCAAGTAGAGCACCCTCTTTCGGATTATGAACCATTGAAGACTAACTTTCCAGATGAAGCCTTGTACTTTGATGGTGCAGTCAACCAGAAAGGTAACGGGATTACGACTATTTTAGCATGGTGAATCATATATGCCCATAGCAGTTAGGATACGTTTCTAATGCACAAACAATCAATCAAAGTATGAGGCATGCATAGTGGATTATGTAGCAATAGAAATGGAAGTTGACAAGATCGATGTATTTGGGGACTCAAGTCTAGTTGTCTAAAGGACTACTTGTGAATGGTAGACACGAAAATAGAGATTGGTACCGTACCATAAGTATATCGAAAAGTGAAGTACTAATTTCTCTCGAATCACTTTTAATTACATGTCAAGGGACAAAAACTAGTTTGTAGATGCACTTGCAACCTTGGCCTCCATGATCAAAGTCACTGAAAAAACAACTATCGATCCCTTAGAGATAGGAATTCAAGATGAGCTAGCTTATTGTTTGTCAATTGAGATAGAGGACATCAAAATAGAAACTCCATAGTTCTTTAATATCAAGACTTATTTAGAAGACAGAACTTACCCCTTAGAAGCTACAAAAGTAAAAAAAAAAAAAAAAAACTATTCAATGATTAATAGGACAATTCTTCTCAAGTAATGGGACACTTTATAAGCGATCACATCACGAGATTTTTCTTCAGTGTGTAGTAGGAGATGAAGCTAAATGTCTCATAGAAATTGTGCACGGAGGGTCTGCTATCCTCACATGAATGAGCACATGCTAGTACGAAAAATAATGAAGATGGGCTATTATTGGTTCACAATGGAGAATGACTAATTCCAACATGTCAAGAAATGTCATTTATGTCAGATATATGCCAATAAAATCAATCTACCACCAAACGAACTCCATAACATGACATCATCATGGCCATTCTCGTTTTGGGGCATGGATGTCATTGATTCAATCAATCAAAAACCGTCGAATGGTCATAAATTTATCTTGGTTGCTATTAACTATTTCACTAAGTGGGGGAAGCCATGTCTTACGCAAATGTCATGAAAGGGAAGGTTACCATATTCCTAAAATAGAATATCATTTGTAGATATGGCCTACTCAATGCCATTGTGTTAGATAACTCTTTCAACATGAAGAACAAAGAGATGAAGAAGCTCTGTGAAGATTTCCATATAAAACACCATAGATCGGTGACTTACAGACCGAAAATGAATGGAACAATGGAAGTAGCTAACAAGAGTATCAAACGAATCATTGAAAAGTTAGCAATAACTTACAAAGATTGGCATGAAATATTACCCTTCGCTCTCTATGCTTACAAAACCTCTATTGGGGCAATGCCATTTTCACTCATTTATGGGATGAAGGCAGTCCTTCTAGTTGAGATAGAAATTCCTTCTCTTAGAGTCCTTATTGAAGTAAAGTTGGAAAAAACTAAATGCGTTAGAACACGTTGTGACCAATTGAACATAATTGAGAAGAAAAGACTTGTTGCAATATGTCACGGACAATTGTATCAAAAGTGAATTGCACGAGCTTACAACAAAAAGGTTAGATCAAGAAATTTTTAGTCAAGTGATTTGGTTTTAAAAAAATCCTCCCAATTTAAGAAGATCCAAAAGGAAAATTCAAACCAAACTACGAAGGTCCTTTCGTAATTAAGAAGATGATGTTAGGAAGTGTATTAATCTTCACAGAAATGGATGGTGAAGTATTTATTGAGCCACTAAACTCTGACACATTTAAGAAATATTACGTCTAAGATCTGATACTTGAAAGGAAGAGTGGTCATTTTTTATTTTCCATCCTTTCACCAAAATACCCTTTAGTCAAACCCTTTAGAGCCTGATCGTTTCTTTGAGCACCCAAAACTGGGGTAAGCCAGTGAGTATACTGGTGCAAGCTAGAAAACACACTAGGAAATTTGAAAAAATAACTAGCTATTTAAAATATTTAAAAAAAAAAAACGAGATAAAAAAATAATCAAAAAAAATTCAGATAACTCCTAGTCTGCATGAAGATAAACTATGAACAACAAAAAATACAAAAATAAGGGCACTCCCCAATTCTTACCTAGCATTTATTTTCTTTTGAGCCCTTTATCCTTTCTTTTTTCAACCTTTACTATAGCTTACATTACAACCCAATAAAAGTCATTTTCAATCAGGTAAAGGGTCAAATGTAAAATCCTAAAGTCAACTAGTTGGTGATGACGGAATTCAAACAACATTTGGCAGCAACAACAAAAATGATAGGAATAATACGGACATATAAATCTTGTGTTTGCATCTCAAACCCAAGTCATTGGATTTGTTAGAAGACACGAGAGGGGAGATCGAATCAGATATTTGAAAACATACACAACTACTTTATCAGAAATAAGATTGAATCATCCTAAGATTAGCTACAAAGTAGAGTCTCTACTCTGCTAGCTCAACTTGAATCACCAGACCACTAAAGTCATTGAAATTTTGAATGGGCTAAGGTCATTGTATCCATTTTATTTTATAATATTAATAAATATAGCACAGTCTAAAAGGGCACAATGAAAATCTAAAAGGGCGTTGTGAGTAAAAATATCAAATGTGACAAGATAAAAAATTATCGATACGATGAAAACCTCAAAAAGGGTATCGATGTGTAAAAATAGTAGAAAATCAGACTTGGTGAAAAAATTTAACAAGCAACAAGGGTAAATTGGTAAAATAAAATAAAAACAGAAAAAAAAAAAATATAGAAAAAATCGTCAAGAATTTCTTCCGGATACTTTCAAACCCACCCAATCACACCTCTTTGTATAAACCCTTCACCCCAACCCTCAAATTTCCAAAGACAAACCTTGCCAACTTTGGAGATGAGTCTAAAGGATCTAGGAGAAGTTAAGAATGGGTCCTCATAATCTGCTTGGCACTTTACCTCGATGACTACAAGGCATTTGGGCCTGACCTACTCATGTCCTAGCCTTGCCTATCTCAAATAACTTTTCAAATCAAAAATAATTTATTTGTTTTCTTTCAACTTTATTTTACAAATTCAAAAATTCAAACAAATCTTAAAATCATAAAAAATCTATATTTTTGGCCTATGAGGAAAAATCTAGAATTTGTGTTAAAACAACAGTTTTTAAAAGAAAAAGATAGATATATTTTAGGTTAACAATACTAAAAAACTATTTTTCCATTCATTGCATAATTTTACATCCTTTTATTCAAAGTGTGAAGGAAATACAAGAAAATTACATCTAAATTTGTGAAATATAAGAAGCATCTAAGCTAAGCTCCAAGTTATAGACTCGAGACACTAAATCAATGATCACTTTATCTGCATCGGAAGGATCTTGACTCACTAGATATGATGTCATATCGTCAACGTGAGTATTGGAGCTCAGCCTTATCTTGAGATCATCAATTTCAACTATGTACCTTTCAACATCGTTACGTCTCAAAGTCTTACTATCACTCAAACAATCAATATCAGATTGTAGCCTTTGCTCAGACTGTACCCAAATACGTGGGGATTAGGAGTAGGAAGAGAACAACCACCCATCAAATCTCTAAGCCAAGATTGGTATCTGAAAAAATCGTGAAGTAAATATTGGAGCAAAGAGAATCTCCACACTCTGCTAGAGTCTACAAAGCCAATCTCATATATGAGTGTCTAAAGAGTCAAATATCTTAAAAGTCACCAAAAGCCTCAGGGCAATGAATTCCCTAAATGTTACCATACTAACGGAGGATTCGGAACAAGAAATAGTGAGAAGACCCCAACAAGCCAATCAAGACTAAGAAACAACAATTACTAAAAGACGGAGTGGATTGAGCAGAATGTTGGAAAGAGCATACCCATATAATCATGTTTTCATCGATAAGCGTACCAATTCTCCTCTTCCAACCACAAAAAATGGATATTTTCTCGTAGACATCAAGGAAATTAAATAGGTGCTATAAGAGAAAGGACACTTAATTGCCTCGGTAGAGGAGATAGGATCAAAAAGTCAAAGTTGCACCCGAATAGGAAAGTAGTCAAATAATAATTAAAATCAAGTTTTAGAAACCAAAAACCATAAATATTTAGAAATTTACAACAAAAAAAAAAAGAAGAATTTTTGAGAAAAAATAAAATAAATGTGTTTTTACTTGTAGAAGCGGTACACACCTAAAGAAAAAGCGACGTTTCTCAACAGTGCAAGCTGTTAAAGCTCTATAGTGCTCAATTAAAATCATCAAAATGAACCGACTACATTCACGAATTTGAGTAATTATCTTATCAAGGAGGGATCTACTAGGTTATCTTTCCTAGGGAACAAAATTTGATTCATAACCATCAAAGATGAAGCATGAAACCAGATATTAGGCTTAGCACCCTAAAATGTGTTTTCAAAGATAAAAGGTTTTGATTGTTGAACCAAAGTAAAATTCCAATCTAGCTTCTTTAGCTTAGAGTGACGAGTTCCAAGAAATTAGAATATCTCATTCCGATAGCTAAGTCGCAGGGAAGGAGAGATTATCTTATTAGAGAAGTATAACCCGAGAATGCTCTCGAACCCCTCAATAGTTGGTGTAAGCTCATACTCTCCAAATCGAAACACATTAGAATCTGGAATCCAACATTCGATCACAGCGTCAATCAAATCCGACTTCACCTCTTCCTCATACCAAGATAGAACAAACCCCAGCTTGTTCTCACCTACCCATCTCGCCTTTTCATCCGTAGACAAAGTTTGAATCCACAGAGTTGTACGATTTTCCTTAATAGAATATCAATTCAAGTTAAGAAAAGTAGGACCCGGGGCATTTGATGTTTTTTTGATTTCGTTATCAATCTTCTTGAATAGTTGGTATGCTCCATCTTCGATTTAAAGCAAGAGAGTCATAAGTTTTTGAGCAAAATTGCGAGTTTTATGAACAAAAGATCTATTTTCAACTTTTAAAAGTGCAAAAAAGATTTTGGTTCGTACCATACCCACAAATTGGGACAAATTTTGCCTGGCCAAGAGTGACCCATATCCAGGGCAAAATTTACTCGATTTTTTGGTAAACCAAGGCCAACACCAAAATTTGGCCTGGCCAAGGGTAACCCACGGCCAGAACAAAATTTTTAACTAGCCAAGGGTGACCGACGACCATAACAAAATTTTGAACTGGCTAAGGTTCACCCACGGCTAGAACAAAATTTTACTAAAAAATTTTGGTGTTTTTTCGACAAATTTTCTTAAAAAATCCCCAGGGATTCCCCCCATTCGCATTTCAAACCTAACCTGTCAATTTTACAGAAAATAGACATTCATGAAAGCATACATCTAAAAGGCAAGACAGGTGAAAATTGATAAATTCAGGTAAAAGGAAATAAATTTTTTACAAACATACACAAGTTTACGTGGTACGTAATATTTTTTATTACAAAATGACTAATAAAAATACTCATGCTAGTCAAAAGAAGCCTTTGGTACCACAACGAAACTTCTTGGCCCAGATTTGTTATGATTGAATCGTAGTCTACTTTACCTCGAACTCTAGCTCTTCCTAGCCTCTTGCCTAGCCTTTGAGCCTGGCTCAGCTTGATACTTAGACTCATGCTCCTCAGAGACGTAGTTGGTTTGGGATTCAGAAGGTCTAGTAAACCAACAATCTATGAACCCGGCATGGCTTGTTCTCGCTGCTTCCTAAGTAACGATGTTTCCAACCTAGTAATACCCTGGGGACCAAAGTCACTTGCCTGATGTGGCTTTAGGTAATAGGCATCTGGTAAGCGTTAGCTGGAATGTAAGGATTATTGTTCCTAGAAAGGGAAATGACATCAACTAAAGCCAGGTTCTCGAAGAAGAAGAAGCACCCATCATGATAATAAACAGTCGTCTAAACATGACAATAAAACAAGGGTGATCATTTTGAATTCGTGAGTATGATGTAGGCCTCTTGAATTCGTGAGTATGATGTAGCCTTACTTTCGAATCACTTCCACCTTTGCTTTATAAGTTATTTACAAATAAACCAAGGTTTACTTTTCACCTACCACTCCATCTTTACACATGTCACTCTCCTATTCATCCTCCCAAAAGTACTTTTTGTTCTCTCACCATTATTTACCAAAAAATCAAAGATCAAAGATTGCTTTTTTAAATTTATTCACAAATGTCATCTTTACCCTCATACAAATGAAAAATCCAAAAAAGAAATAACTTAAATCACATATCTATTCTCTTTATTTTTAGGGTTTGACCACTTTATCCTTAAAAGTTCTCCAAAAATTCTATAAATACCTTCATTTTCTATGAACAATTCATGCTCTCAAGCCCTCATCTCTCAACCTAAAAGTCTACCAAAATCTCTACTTATCTCTCATCTCTCAACCTTCAATTACATCCTTCAACTCTCAAGTTCATTTCTCAAGCTCAAGCTCATTCAAGACTTCTAAAGGGACAAGGTGGGTATAATAGTTGTTATTTATTTTTTAACTTGCATCTTCTTCTTCTATCCCTCTCTTTTTCTTCTTAGAAATCTTTAGGATGTAATGGAATACCCTCCTTCATTCCGAATAGATTGAACCTCAACCTTAGGCATGGAATGCTTGAGGCGGTTTGATCGAAATGATGGAGGTTGAAGTCCTTTACCCACTTTTATCTCATACATCATAATGTACACCATTCACACACATTACACATGCTTGGCAATGATGAAGAATTGTGTAGCTCTCTTGATGGGGCTAAAACACTAAGTTTCTAGCTAAACATGCATACATTAAGGTTGTAGATCTAAGGAGACTCCATCCATGAAATTTCTCTAAAATTTTTTAAACCAACCTTTCAACTCATGCAAAGGTGTGTTGACTTCATGGGATATCCTCTTCTATAGGATATTCCTCATGTCTACACTAATATGAAATCATTTTTTAAGGAGGTACATACATACCATGTGCACCCACCCACTTTATGCATCCCATTCATTTTACTTGTTATATTAATTTTTTCAAAAATGGTCAAATCTAAATATAACCACCATAGGTGGAGAAAATGGGGTGCTTAACACCTTCCCCATTCTCTAACCGAATCCTCTTACCTAGATCTTAGGTAAACTATACATTTTCCATGATTGAGAGTCACTACAATGCCATGAAAAAATGATTTTCAAAATAATCGATTCGGATGCCCATTCACACCCATTTTCAAAAGAGAATGGTGGCGACTCCAAACAACATAGCATTGAGGTTCAACGTGAGCATTCTCATGTCTACACCTAGATTAAATATTTTTTTACTTTCTTTGCAAGCTTTAAATTCTTAGTATAGATCATTTTTACTTCCTTGCAATTTAAATTCCTAATGCTTAAAAGTTAAAGAGTAATCATTTCTTGAAGGTAATCTTCTCTTTCTAAGTTCATTACATGCATACATTATGTATGTACACATCACTATGTTTTCTCTAAAATAGTTAATGGTTAAAGGTGGCCTATCTAGATCTACACCTAACTCTTTAAACTAATAAAAACTAATCAAAAGAGGACACAACTCATGCATAAGGTCCTTAGTCTTTCCATGGTGGTTTCCAACTCATGGATGCATTTTAAAGGTAAAACCAACAAAAGATGCTTCCAAATGAATACATAACCCTCTAAAAGAGCCTTGGGATCCAAGAAGGTGAAATTAATATGGATTTCCACAAAAATCCTAGCCTTACAAAAAATTTTAGCAATGACTTTCTTACGTTTTTAACTTGTTCATTGTCTTAATTTGTTCATTTTGTAGAACTAAATTATAATTAATTTTTCTCAACTTTTCTCTTTAATGTCTTTTACTTTTAAAATCCCAAAAAGGGTTTTTTAATCTTCACTTATGGTCATATATTAGTAACCATCTTAGAATGGAAGGGATAAGGTGCCTAACACCTTCTTTGTCCATCAACCGAGTCTCCTTACCTTAGATTTCTCGATAAATCATTTCTCTCTTATCTTTTGGATATGTGAGTTATTACAAGTCAAAAAAATAGAATTTAAAAAAAAAAAAAATATATATATATATATATATATATATATATATATATATATATATATATATATATATATATATATATTTATAGTGTCCATTCACATTTTAATTGAATGGTACAACTCCTAAACCCGCATAGACGAGCTCAAATCCCCCAAAAATTTTGAAACTCACATATCTACAATATGATTTTGAAAAAATTCTCCATTACTCCGAGATCACCCTTTTTTATTTCCCAAGATTTCAAGTAAAAGATGCTTGAAAACGCATCCGGTAATGCAGCTCCATGGATATTCATACCCTTTATGACTTTTAGAATCTCATTTTATTTATAGCATTCTATCTTGAATGCTATTAGAAACTGAGGTATTCGTAGCGTTCAACTCAAAAACGCCTTAAAAGAATATGGCGAAAAAACAATGTAAGTCCGATCTAGAAAGCGAGGGGCATCAGAAAGTCCAAAGAAAAAATTGAGCGAAACGCGCGATCTGCATTCTCTCTCTCCCCCTCTCAACACTCCCACTCACAATCTCTTTTCTCCCTCTCACTCTGTTCTCTCTTCTGGCTCTCACTCTCAACCCTTAGCGTTCTTTGTTCCCAGAAAAATAGATCGTAAGGTTTTCAGTGAGGTAAACATCATCACTCTGCAATTTTCGACTTTGTATTTGGATTTTAATTTTTTTTTTTGTTTTTTTGTTTTTTTTTTTTTGTTTTTTTGTGTGCAAGAGATGATGAATCGATGGAAAAATCATCATCATCATTTTTCTCAGATTTTCCCTGATTTTGGTTGCTCTCTCGATTCTCAAACCCTTTCTTCTTCCTCTTCTACTTTTACGTTGTAAGGGTTATCTACAACTGAATGGTTTATCAGAGTTCTTGATCCATCTCAACAAGGATTGAAAGCCAACGGTCTTCGTTACTAATATTGTATCTCTTCGTCTTCTTCGATATTCTTTAACTCTCAATAAGATCTCCTTCACTGATCTGTGTTAGGTTTCTGTTTCTTATTTGTGAGTCCCATTGTATTTCTAATTCAGTGTGAACTATGAAATCCTTTGCTATTGAGATAGGGAGAAAGAACAGAGATCAATTGAACAATGTACTTTACGGAGTATTCATTTCCGTTAAGATTTCCATTATAGTAATTCCCTTTCTGTTTGGAAGTTATCCTTCCATTTTGTGTAGCTTAGGCCCTAGTTTTGTGTATTTACAGGTTATATTGGTTCAGTTTCATTTTTGAACACTATATTGCAAGTTGTGGATAAACTACGTACGCTCAATCAAGCCAAAATCATATTTGGTAAGTCAATTTAACAATATAAAACAAAAAATAGAACAAGCCTCTCAATATCTTGTATTATAAAAGTTTATTCTGGCTTTAGATTAAACTTGTCAGCCTATATGCACATATTCAGATATTAGGGTGTTGCAATGATGAGATTATTGTGTGTATCAAAGAATTTGATTCTTGAGTTATGTGGTTAGTTTTGCAATTTTCAAAGAGAATTTAGTTTTGCTAAACTAAATCTCTTATTTCATTTCTAAGAAGTGATCTCATCTAAACAACATGGAGAAATTAATCATTGGTAGAAATTTAGAACGGGGAGCACAGTGAAACAAAAAGAGGAGAAAAAAAAAATTGTTGATTGATTACTGAGAAACTCCTTCTCCCACAATCAATTTATGATGATAATGGTCTAGCAATAAAAAGTTTCAGCTCAGATATTATTATTATTAACTAATCATATGTAGCAATTTAGATAGTGGTCTCTTCCTTATTGTTATTGCTAACTAATAAGGAAATTTGATATGATAAGAAGAATTGCTAATAACTTGGGGGGACGTGATTCTTCATCCATTGTTCTTTAGCCATCTTGAGATGCAACTAATTGAAATTCCACCAAGATGGGCTATACCTGTAACAGGGATTGTTCTATTTTGCAATCAAACAATTAAATTATCATTTAGAGTTGGTTAGAAATACCAAAAATGATCCAGGAGAAGTCTAGATATTAGGTGGTGGGTACTTCAACACAATGTAGATTCATGTTATGTGTACAATCTTTTAATTATTTTTTTTCCACCAAAGTTCAGTACTGTTGTTAAGAGTTGATCAAATCACTTTATTTTTTTCCCTTTCCTTTTGGAGGGTAAGTTCAGTTTAAGTGAGCCAATCCTTCATAATCAGTGAAATTTAACAACCTCTACTGTCTTCCAAAACCTGTATATGGGAATGATCCCTAGAACCTGTATAGTTACGAAACCCTACAAAAATCAGCAGCTTTATTCTCTAACTTCTTGATGAAACATTCCCAAAATATTCAATGTTTCGGGTTTAAAGATTTGTACTGGCTTTAGCCCATGCCCGGTACATTTCTATATTTCTCTTTAACTTTTACTTCTCCAAGGAACTTGCAATTCAGATTCCTGCACAATTTGAAGCATTGGAAACTTGCAATTCTTAACTTTTAAAGAAGTCCTTTGTATTTCTAGCCCTTCGTAGTTGTGTATCTACAACTAAGCTTCCTTCTAATTTTCATTTGTTCTTTAAGAGTTCGAAATAGGATTTTTGTTACCGAAGAGGATGATAATATGTTTGTTGGAGTCCTATAGGTTTATTAGGAAGAAGGGTATTTTGCATTTACTGTTTTTTTTTTTTTTTTGTTGGATGGCCATGGATTGTATGATCTTTAAAGATTTGTTTTGTTTGATTCTTGTAATTTGATACAATTTTCCAATTATTGTATATTTGAGAATAGATTTCAGCTCACTTTGTTTGGGTATTTCAGATTTGAAATTTGTGAGTTTGAAATCATGGATATAGTTTCAGATGGGGTGGTTCTGGGGTTGTTATGTTCCGATTACAAACCATGCATTTAAGAATTGCTTGTTTAAACCATAAACAACTTCCCATATCGTGCAAGGAGCTTTAGTTTACCTAACAAGTTTTGGATATCCAGCACTTTCGATTTTGTGGGTGTTTGGATTGACTACTCTAAGTGCGTCTGACTCCTACGGGTGGTCAGAAGCACTTACAAGTGCATTTGGATGATCTACTCCTTCAAGGAGTAACTTCGGACGGGAGTCTTTTTGAATACTTTTTGCAGAAGTACTTAAAAGGTGATTCTACGAAATGATGTTGCGGGGAGCATAAAAATGCGTCAAAGTAAAGGGTAAATTGGCACAAGTACCCCTCAAGACATAAAGAATTAGTGGTGATGCATGTATTGCCTCATTATTTAAATGCTTCTTAATCTAGTGCTTTGTTGTTTAAATGCTCATTGAGCTTTGGAATCTTCTCAAGGATTTTTTATATTTTTCTTGTCACAAGCCTTCAGATCCATGAATGAGACCTTATTATATTTATAATGAAAATTAGTTTGGAGTGATGATCTTATAGGATACTCTTGATGTATTTTAAATTAATGTACTTTGTTTTCATCGGAGAAAATTGCATCTTTATTTCCTTAACAAGTTTTAAATTAATATTTAAATCTTGTTGTATGGATTCTTTCACTTATAATTTATTTTTTTACATAAATTTCTACATGATAAAGGTATTTTTATGTTTTTGTTCTTCCTCCATTAATCTAGTATATATAAATTCTAATTTTTATATTAATTTGGTTCGTATTTGGGATTTTTACCATATTATAATTGTCATGTTTTTATACATGTTTTTTAAATGTCCAATTTTTATTAGAGGTTTTGCCCATTTTTGTAAAAAAAAAAAAAAGAGTATATTTTGAGTTTTAAAATGATATTATAATACTTTTATAAATTAAAACATTAATTGTTACTTTTTAGAGTATAATTAGTGGAGTTATAACGTCAAAAATAATAACTAATGCTTATAAGGGCATTCTGGTAATTTTACCAGAATCCATAATAGTACCCAAACATATAACCTTTTCAGAAGTACTTTTGACAATACTTCTAAGAATCAGGATCCTAATGCATAGCATTGATCCTGCTCCTTCAAAGAGTACTTCTAACAATACCTCTAAGAGTATTTATGTTTTAAGTATTTCTGACTCCTACATCCAAACGTGCTCTAGCTTCTGCATACATAAATTGTTTAGTAGTTGGAAGCATCTACTACTACTAAGATAAGAGTATTAGCATTTGTTTACATTAACTTTTTTTATCTGTCACATTGGGCATATTATGATCCCAGATGCTTAAGCCTTCAGGAAAAACACATTATTGTTGGACGGCTGGAACTTTTGCTTTTGCTTTTGGGAGTAAACAGTCTCTAAATGTTAAAATTTGTAGTCATTTTTCATCCCAGTTCTTAAGCTTCTACCGATTTTGGTATATTTATGCCCTACCATATGTGTTCAACAGTGAAGCCAATGGAATATACACGTCGAAACAAACCTGTCAAATTTTGCACACGTTGAAATAAACCTGTCAAATTTTATAATGCATATAGAGGTGAGAGATGTGGTAACCTGATCTCTCTTGCTTTTCCGATACTTAAAATGTGATCTAGAATGCATATTATACAATTTCTAGTCTATTACTGACTTGTCAATACCCCCCGTTTTCTAAGCATTTTTAGCTTCTTCTAAATCATATTTTCTCTTACTGGTACTTATGTTTTAATATGACATCACAAGGAATTCTGAAACTGGGCACCTTTTCACTTCTCAGGTACAACTAATGGTCACTCAGAAAGTGTCAGGTTCTGTTGTCAGTTATCATAACTTTAATTATGACCTAGCAAATAAGAAAATTGTTAAAGGAAGAAGAGCTGGGCAATCTCCAAGCAAGCAATAATATGAAGTGTCCATATTATATATATATATATATAGGGTCTGTTCGCCACCCTAAGCTTTACCCTACACTTTAACAAACGAGTTTTGTCCTATCTGGTTTAGAAGTTTTGGAATAGGCTGATTTTTGATGAGGATGATCTCTATGATGAAGAGATCATCCTCACCAAAAATCAGCCCATTCCAAAACTTCTAATCCCATAAAAAGTGATTTACAAAAAATGGACGATCCACGATTTTTCAACTTGTAAACATGGGGCATCCTCACGAAAAATCAGCCCATTCCAAAACTTCTAACCCATGTAGAGCTTAGGGTGTTGAACATTTCCCATATATATATAGGGTCGGGTTCCGTGTACACACATATCTACTCATATATCTACAATGTGTTTTGTCTTAGTGGCTAAAAGTTTCAGATTGAGCTGATTTTTGGTGAGGATGATCTCCTCATCAGATCATCCTCATCAACAATCAGTTCAATCCGAAATTTTAAACCTTGTAAAAAGTGATTTACAAAAAATGGACAGTCCCCTTTTTTTCAACTCATAAATATGGGGTTAGAAGTTTTAGAAATAGCTGATTTTTGGTGGGGACGATCTCCTTGTCATAGAGATTATTCTCACCAAAAATCAGCTCAATCAAAAACTTTTAGCCCACATAGGACAAAACACACTATAGATATATGAGTATATATGTATGTACACGGATCTTAATCCATATATATATATATATATATGTTCAAGATCTCATGGGGACGTTAGTATTCTCCACAAATTTTTTTTCAATAATACCATTCATTTTGTCTTTTAGTAAAAAGATAAATGTATGTTAGTCTTTTACATAATAAATACATTTATTATATCCCTAACAAATACATTGATTGTCAAAGCATTTAATACAAAATAATATATTTAAATCAAAAGACTAAAATACTCTTAATATTTATTATGTAAATAAGTATTTATTGTGTAAAAGACCAACATATGTACCCTTGACCTTTTCATTAAAAGACAAAATGGGACGGGGCATTATTGAAAAATGAATTTGGTGGATGATGATAACGTTCTCATGAGGTATTGGACGTTAGCATTACCCTATAAATATTCTATATATGAAGTTAGAAATAAAGATCCAAACTCTCAATTGTATATTTCAAAGTTTAATTGGATGAAAGAGGTCTTTGAGCTGATGGGTTAAAAGTACATTCTATGTCCCAACCATAAGTACTTCGCTAAGATTAACAGATTTATTCTATGTCCAAACTCTCAATTGTATATTTCAAAGTTTAACTGGATGAAAGAGGTCTTTGAGCTGATGGGTTAAAAGTACATTCTATGTCCCAACCATAAGTACTTCGCTAAGATTAACAGATTTATTTTATTTTATTTTTTCAATTTCTGAGTGCACATTTAATTTTAGAACTCAAGATGTTAAATCATTTACAAGATACTAATGAGGAATCAATTTTCTTTTGGGGAGCACATACACCAGTTTCCTATGTAACTCTCTCCAGTAAAATTCATGAAATGAAGAGAATTGGTCAAACCAAGATCAAATTAGTCAAGTTAGGACTCTGGTTTTGAGCTCCAACTGAGTGTCAATGCCTTGATATAAAGTGGTTGAAAGAATTTTTAGCTAACTTAGGAGGCTTGGAATTTGGACCATATTCTTGGAGAAACAATCTCTACCAAATGTATTATTTTTGAAGTACTAGTTCCAGTTCTTATAAAAAGTACAACCATGAGGTCCCAAGTTTGATCCCAACTATTATCTCAAAAGCGTCTGAAGCTAATACCTTGGCGATCACCTTAAGACACCGTGTCCCGAAACACTCTTGCCTCCAACATGAAATAGATTAATGTTTTTACGTTAGTCATAATTTCCATAAATTTATTTTTTAATGACTTTATACTATTATTTACTAAAGTTCTTCTAGTATTTGTTGGGCCATGGGTTCGTTGACAAGCCATACCTGCTATTCTTGTGTTGCCTAGAAAGTTCACAGGCAATGGCTCAACCACATTTTCTATGGTAAGACTTAGACCAGCATATTCTATATATGGTTCCATAGAGCTGAAAAACGGACCGACGTAAAGGGACTGTTAGGACTTGGAAAAGGATCATGGAACAAATTTTAAGGTTATAAAGGTGTTTGATGAACTAGAGATGGCTAGTGTTTACAGGCTGGAGTTGAAACAATGAAGGTGGCTATTGGGTTGACACGTATGATTTACCTTTTATTCTTTCAGTGATAGTGGAATTACCTTTATTGTTTTAGAAAAGGGGACGGTTCAGCAGCCCTAAAATTTGCCAAGTTTGGTGCTAAACATTTTTCAAAATATGGGTTAGAAGTTTTGGAATAGGCTGATTTTTGGTGAGGATGATCTTATCATCCTCACCAAAAATCAGCCTATTCCAAAACTTCTAACCCCATCAAAAGTAATTTACAAAAATTGGACGGTCCATGATTCTTCAACTTGTAAACTAAGGTTAGAAGTTTCAAAATGAGCTAATTTTTTGTGAGGATGATCTCTTCAACGTATATATCATCCTCACAAAACATTAGCATATTCCAAAACTTCTAACCCCATCAAAAGTGATTTACAAAAAATGTTTGGCACCAAACTTGACAAACTTTAGGGCTGCCGAACCGCTCCCTGTAGAAAATCCTGTTTTATCATACATAAAAATATATGATATATATTCTTTAGTTTAATCCTATAATAAATATCATAAATCTAAAATTAGAAATATACAATATAATGCATCTTATACCTAAAGATTCATTGTTATAATTAGCTGGGTAATGTTACAAACTCAAATGTTAATAATCAATATTAGCATAAAAAAGTAGAACCCAAGTGGTAAGGGCGAGCATGTGAAGTGCAGGTTAGGCACACGTCACGGGTTCGATTCCCGTCTTGGGTTTTTCTCATTATTTAACTAGAGGACCATGGTGGTGGGTTACTCTGTGATAGTCCTCCCCGAGATTAGTCGGGGTGCGCGCAAACCAGCCCGAACACTCGGTTAGCAAAAAAAAGTAAAAAATATTATATACCGACACAAGCCGTGTACCCATAATATTTAACCTATACGAGTACAGTTATAATATATTATATTGGTTAACTAAAAACATTAGGTAGGTTTACATCTATTGGTAGTAATAATTAGGATATGGGCCCAATAAAATGACCAAGCCCATTTTGTGAGTCAATTCAATTCAAATCTATTAGAGTGGATAACCGAAATCAAATACCTATTTAGTGGGGTTGAACCAAATCCAAAACCCACTTAGTATGTCAATCAAATCCAAATCCAAATCCAATTGGGTGAATTTTGAACCCATTACAAGGGGGGCATCCTATTCATAAATTTACTTAAGTAAATGTTTGAGGCTGATATTACTAGAGGAAATAATATTATTGAATAATATTTAGTTTACACTTTACGTTCTTAATATGTCCCAATAAGTAGCACTATATTAATACGTCCTAGATTGTATATAGCGATATATTACCATGCATCTAAGCTTTATTTTAGTTTACTAGTTAAAGTGGGACACATCACATGTGGTGATCATAAGTAGCACAAAGTAGATACTGCCACCTAAGTACATAGTTTGTGGAAAAGGTTCTCTCCTTTAGAAAAAAAATGCCAAAGTGTGGCTGTGGGATCCATTTTATTTCAAATAGACGTGGTAAATCAAGTGAAACACGTTGAGATTAATTGCTATAATAAGTCAAATAATATAAAGTCATATTTTAAAAAATTAGATAATTATATTTGTATACATATGAGTGAATGAGTAATTTCACCATCAATAAAGTATATTTTTATGTGTAGAAACTAAGATAAAGCGTACTATATAAATACACAGCTTAGGTTTTATTTATGAGTTGAGTTAAAGTTTAGTAATACCTAAGATTACAATTAAGTTTCAATCATACATAAAATATTGAAGTGTCACGTGTCACGGCATTAATGTCAAAGGAAGCATAGGCAATTGGAATCTAATTTTGTACTCTTGTTTTTATTAAAAGAAGATCAAACACTGTATATGGACCATGTGGGGTCTACATTCTAGTAAATAATGTGGTAAATCACGAAATGGAAGGACGTCCATATATGAGGATATAATTGGGACTCACTTTTTAATTAATTAAGGTAGAAATTCAAGAGTCAAACCATGTGCATGATCCATTGTGGGAACCCGCTTATGTTTAAAAGCTTTTTGAACACCCAATTAGGGGAGGTTACATAATGTGAACCCTTTGAAAAATTTATTAATTAACTTTTGAGAGTACATGTACACTTGATGCATGTCCTTGCATTCGAAGAAATTTTGGGTAATTTATCAAATCAATATGAGATCATAAACTAAAAGTGAGAAGAAAACTTGGCTCATGTATGAATTAATTGGATCTTCAGTTAAAGGTATGCTTGATTTAATGGGCCAAAGCAAGCCTCTCTCTTTAAATACCCCCATCATTCAATGGTTTTGGCACATCCTCCACTCCAATTTCCTTTGACGGCATTCGCACACCTCCTCCTCCTCTTTCCCAACAATTTCACCATTCCCCTCACTTTCTTGACACACCAAGATACACACTTGCACACTGCTCCCCCTTAAGCCATTCTCACACCATAGAGATCAATCTTTCTCTCCCAAAATTAGTGGTTGGGGCTGCTCTAACTACTTGATTATGCAAGTTTTACGGGGTGCAAAGAGTATAGAGTACGATCAAAATGAGTGATTTTGGCAGAAATTCTTAGAAATCATTTTTTAATTTATGTGTAGAACATTCATACACATTTACTTTTTTTTTAATGTATTTCTTGAATTATGTTTTTTTTTTTTTTTTTTTTCAAATTATCTCGAAGTTTATGTTTTGACTTGACAATGAAAGATCCTTCAAAATTCGCTTCATAATAGTCGCCATCCTATATGGAAAGGTCTATGGAGGAAGAGATTGTCGAAGAATTAATTTGTTAATTCAAATTATACGATGATGGGTCCTGTAGACCAATGCTTAATTCTAACCAATGAAGTATCCTTTGGACCGATACTTGATTTTAACCCATGATGAGTCCTTTGGCCTAATGCTTGATTCTAACAAAATTTTATTTGCTTGCATATTCGTTGGAATTGTGATTTGTTGCAATGCTTGCTGAATTTTACTTCGTGTCAAACATCATCATGTGCACACAATATTTTTATTCCATGAAAGTATATTTGAAAATATTACCGATTGGTAGTAGAATGATTTTGAATAAGATGGCTCTGTAGATGTGTGAATTTCGATTCCGAAAATCACCTTTACGAAGATTTGAAGTCACCACCATTCTTTTTTGTAAAATGGTGTGAATGGTCATCTGAAAAGTATTCTTAGAGAAAAATGTCATTTTAGCATCTTAGTGACTTTCGTACGGATTAAGACACCAATCCACCTAAGATCTAAGTAAGTGGTTCGATTAGAGAGGGGAAGGTGTTAGGCACCCCCTCCTCTCTATTAAATAATTGTAACTTCCAAAGTTTGGTCATTTTAGATAATAAAATAAACTAAGAAAATTTAGTTAAATGATGATTTTTTGCCCTCGAATAAAGGGGACTTTTAATGTTGGCTTAAACTAGAAAGGTCATCTTATAAGAGAAAAGACCTTACCATGTTTTACCTTAAACTCACATGATTTTGAAAAAGTATGGGCTTTGTGATTATAAGTCCATTCTCATGGAATGAGAATAGCCCAATTATCGATAGTCTCGAAACGATTTTTTGTGGTATGTGCAATTGTGGATGTGAATTAAAAATGACAAGATTTTGTTTTGAAAAATGAATTTCAATCCCAACACTTTTGAACGATTCAGAGTTTGATCTACTAGAGAGAGTGGAGGATTGATATTACATCTTAAAGGATTTCTAAAAATGAATTTAAAGAAGTAAATGAGGGGGAGATAGAAGAGAGAAATGGAGAGGAGGAAAAAAGGGAATTTTTTACATCACTTTTGTCCTTACTCTACCTTGTCTTTGACTTGATTTACTTTGACTCTTCTTTTTCTTCTTTTTTTTTTTTTATAGATTTTTTCTTAATCTTTGAAAGGGTCATTTTAATCTTGATCTTGAAGTGTAGAGATTTTAAAGATGATAGTAGAAGTTGTTCTAGTGTAGGGATTGTGAGCTGTGAGTTGTGAGTTGTGAGTTGTGAGAGTTTTTTTGAAGGATTGATAGGGGTAAGAGAGATTGAAAAATGAGAGAGATAACTTGAGGAGGGGTGTAAGCATTGGTCCCCTTTTTTAGAGGGAGAGACATGTTTTATAAGTGTTGAGGGGTTACTTTTAGTGGTAGGTTGGGGTGAAAAAGTAAGAAGGTGGAGAGTGACATGAGGTTTATGGGTGAGGTGTGTGAAATTTAGAGTTGGGAAAAGGGTTTTTGTGGAAGGGGATGTAAGTGGGTAGCTTTTAGATCCAAAAGGGTTGGATTTTTTCACCTATTTAGGTTAAGTGTTAAGTGGGTTGGAGGGAGTGGGTTTTAGTTAGAAGAATAGTGGTGTAAGGGGGTAGTTGTTGATATTTTTTAGAAAGTGGTGGAAGTGGTGACATGTGTCTCAAAGGTGTGGGTGTGTGTTAGGTGAGTTGATTATGAAGATTGGGATGTGGGGGGGTATGGAGATGACTTATGGAATGTTTTAGGGAGAATGTGATGGGGTTAGATTATGACATGGGATGTGGGTTGTATGAATTGTATAAATTTTAGGGGTGATGATGAGGTAGGGTAATATGATTTTGGGAGGTGGATTGTGGTGATGACAAGCGTCCCCTTAATGATCAGGTTACATGGGTCTTGATCATGGATTTGAGGTTTGGACTTGATTGGGTTGGACTTTTAACTTGGTGAGAGCTTAGGTTTTAGAATTGACTTGGGTTTAGGATTTGACTTGGGTTGCATTAGCTTAAGGTTAGGATAGGTTGAGACATTGATTAGGATTAAGCTTGTTTTAGGGTGAGGCTAAAATAAGATTTAGTGGATTTAAGATTAGCGGGTCTTAGGTGGGCTTAAGATATTTTTGAGTTCGGGATTAGAATGGTGAGAGATGGAAAAGATGGGGGGTTTGTGAAGCCTTATTGTCCATGAGACCTTTAGGGGTCTTAGAATATTTTGATTTGATCAAAATGTCGAATTTCAACGATTTGAATTTTTTAAGCCTGTTGGCGGATTTTACTAGACAACTACTTTTTTGGATTCTTTTGAGTGGGGGGCCGTTCAAATTGGGGTGTCTACAAGTTCTTTCTACAAAAACAAAAGAAAATAAAAATTATTTTTAGAACTTCTTTAGAAAGGAAAATACACCATCGTTGATGGGACTTGACATGTGAGTCAAATAAATTAAAGAAGTGGAAATTATTAATGAGACTAGTACCTTAACGTTGTATTAAGTGTTTGTAATGAGAGTTTATTGTAAAAGGATTGTACATAAATATTTGTTTATTGATAATAAAAGTTTTATTGGTTGTTTGTTCTAAATTATGAGTTATCACGAGTTTACGAAATTGGGATATTAAACCCTACATTGATCGGAATTCCATCTAAGAAATACAAAATCACTAAAATTCAAATCTAGGGATCAAAGATGTACCACATGTAAGGATTCTCAGCCAAAAATGATAGATTTCTACCTCAGTTCGACAAAGAAACATAGCAATACTAGCTAAACACAACCGATTGACTCCAAACGCAACGATCTCAGCCAAAAATTAGCAAATCAAATCAGATCTAGCTAAGAATTGCATAATAGGGTTCCAAAATCATTATAAAAAAAAAATGATAGATCGAAGAGGAGACTGAAAGAAACCAATATCTTACATGGGAGACAAAGGGTTTTCGACAATCCTAGCCTTAGGTTTCGCAGATCTTAGTCAAAGAATCGATCGACACTGAGGAACAAAATGATTTTCGCTCTGAAATTGATAAATCTTCGTCAATTCTAAGTTCGTCGAGAAACAACTGGATTTTCGTAGATTTTGAGCGACTTTCCCTTTCTCTCAAACTCCTTCCGTCTTTCATTCTTTTAAGGAGAGAATGACCTCTTCAGCTGGGTTTGAGTTAAACCGAGTGGATTAAGATATAAAAACGGTTTCTAATATAAAAAACGGTTTTAACCTGTTTTTTATTACAAACGGTCAAAGTCCATTTCGCCCTCTTGTTCCAAAATAGATATTTTCTTCTAGTGTGGGCTTTTGGATAAAAATGATAAAAGATGTTGAGAAAAGGAACATTTCTATCAACCATTGCAGCTGATGATGCTATGCTGAATCCGATGTGCATGGCCAATTATTTTATTTTTTTTTAAATTCGTGAGATATTATTTCATACAAGAATATGATCTTTCTACATGAGTTTTCATGTGTACTCAAAATGTTGGTAAAGGGTTTATTCGTCAAACAAACGATATGCAAGCAAAATATTTTTCCTGCAATAAAACAAAACATGCCCTGACACCCTAATGTTTGATATCTACTATTGGCTTCCCAACTTTTACTTCTTACACCCCAATCAAGAATTACAAAATATATGTAAATGTTTGAGAATAAGTAAAAAGTGGGGAGCCAATATTAGATCTCCCTCGGATTTTGCTAGATTTCTATTTTTTGGGTTTAAGATTTTATGTAAGCCTAATCATAACTGTAAACTACTATGAACTAAGAGTGATAATGTTTTGTAATGTTGAGAGAATAATTTGAGCCAAACCTTTGTAATGTTTGAATGGTGTGTTTTAATCTTTAATTGGCATGTGATACATAATTTAAGAAATTGGAGGTGTAAAAGGAAAAAGTTGGGGTGCCAATAGAAGCTCTCTAATGTTTTAATGTCAGCATAATTATCAACCACCATCTAGTAGTGGAGCATTTTCCTCTATGTTTTGAATCAAGTAAATCTTTCTCCCTACGTCTCTCCCTCTCTAAATGCAGTAGTTAAAAATTCAAGTTGATTCACAAGAAAGTACTCTACAATTACTAATTCTTTGAAAAACTTATGATGACTTGAAGTTCGAAATTGAACTCTTAGTCTTTTGTTCTTGAATTGTAGTGATTTGGGAATTTTCAGGCTGCGTGCCCTTTTGTTCGTTCTAATTTGAATAGTTCATTTCTTCATGCAACTTTTATTACGATTGATGACTCGTTCTAGTTGCACTCTAAGCAGGTATCTTACAGTTTGAGAGTAAAAACCAGTAGATTATCTTAATGGTTCATTTCTTCATGCCATTCTTATTACGATAGATGATGTGTCCTAGTTGCGCTCTAAGTAGGTATATAATTATGTTTGTCTTAATATATAAGATACCTGGTTAAATGAATAGACTATTAAGTTATACATCTACCACTGATATGTGAGTGCTTCTATGTATGAGTTCATACACTACGTCATATTTCAACAAAAACGACGGTCCTCACCGTCGCAAGGACAGTTGTAAAAAACGAAGTCGTTTTTCCATGATGACGAATATCATCTGTCAATAAAATGTCGTTAAAAACGACGGTTTTTCTTTGTAGCAATAAACGATGGGTTAAGACCATCGTTTATTGTGTCAATTATACAGCTTATAAACGATGGGGTGAAGACCGTCATTTTTTGTGTCAATTTCAAATTGAACATATAGCTTATAAACAATGGTTATTATTCGTATTTTTTACTATTTTTTTTAATGATAGCCGTTGTTTGTCCTTTTTAATATTTTTCACGTGAGAAAAATGGAAAATTGCATTGGACGATAAAATACTTTTTTTTCATGATGTTGATTTTGATCCAAATAGTTACAACTAAAATCAAGATTCATTTCTAAAATAATAAGTGGTTTATAGTTCAAAATGAATTCATTACAACTAGAACATCTGGATCTGTTCCTCCTCTCAAAAAAATGATGTACAAAAAAGATCAAATTGTGACCTCAAAGGAAGATTACATATCAGAAAAATTTTAAATCAACATCTAAGACCTCCTTTTACTGTACTATTTCAAAACGTCTACCAACTCAATGACATGTCAACACTACCAGCTCGCCTCTAATGATGATAAACTACCTCTTAAAAATTTTGGTTCTCCAACATGAGAAACAATAGATTGACTATCTAATTTGCTCCCACCCTCTATAAAAGAGGGGCATCTATAGACACCCCATTTTTACATCTACCTAATTCGACAATTTGTTACTCGGTTGCCCCAAAAAATAGTTCATTACTCTTTCACCCCAAGTAGATAGAGTAGAACTCCTAGAAAAAATAATTCATTACTCTTTTACCCCGAGTAAGTAGAGTAGAACCCACAAAAAATAGTTCATTACTCTTTCACCCCGAGTAGGTAAAGTAGAACTCTAAAAAAAAATAGTTCATTACTCTTCCACCCCGAGTAGGTAGAGTAGGACTCTCAAAAAATAGTTTATTACTCTTCCACCCCGAGTAGTAGAGTAGGACTCCTAAAAAAATAGTTCATTACTTTTTCACCACGAGTAGGTAGAGTAGGACTCCCAGAAAATAGTTCATTACTCTTCTACCCCGAGTAGGTAGAGTAAAACTCCCTGAAAAATAGTTCATTATTCTTTCACCCTGAGTAGGTAGAGTAGGATTCCTAGAAAAACAGTCCATTACTCTTTCACCCTGAGTAAGTAAAGTATGACTCCCAAAAAAATAGTTTATTACTCTTCACCTCGAGTAGGTAGAGTAGGACTCTCAGAGAAATAATTCATTAATCTTTCACCTCGATTAGGTAGAGTAGGATTCTTAGAAAAATAGTTTATTACCCTTTCACACCGAGTAGGTAGAATAGGACTTCCCCAAAAAATAAATTTAGTTTATTACTCTTTCACCCAAGATACGTAAAGTAAGACAGTCAACTTTTTCTCATTATGCTCAGACCCTATTGAGATTTTTCTCAGATTATGCTCAATTTATACTCAGATTTTACTCAGTTTTACTCAATTTTTAATTTATAATTTTCTCAGGTTTTGCTCAGATCTTATGTTGACCTTATGCAATTTTTCATTGTGAAGTTTGTTACCCTTCCATAATGAATGCGTAGAATGGAGATGCGTTTTTTCAAGCTCATTACTATACTATTGGGCACACATGCACTCACATTTCATTTGCATCAGTCAAGGAGAATTTTTCGAAATTCAAGGATTTGACATTTTTAGTGCAAGGAGAGCTTACCCTCAAAGATTTGGATGTTTCGACAAATTACTAAATTAGACTGCAAAATGAGTTATCACTAACTTTGGCATTCAGATGTTGCACTATCTACCACAATAGATTGGTCATCTAGTTTGCTTCCACCCTCTACCAAAGAAGGGCATCTGTAGACACCATATTTTTGCATCTGCCTAATTTGATAATTCGTCGTCCAATTGCCGTGAATTCTTAATGATGAGCGCAAAGAACTCGAAGGCTTGTGAGTACTATCCTTGATTCCTTCTGTTTTTATTCCTTTCATCCCTCCTACTCGTTTTGACTTGACATAGAAATTTACGCACGCTTAGGATAACTACATCTTACATCCGATTCAGCAAACACATGCTTAGGTTCGCAACACACTTCAATAACTTAGAGAACACACTATACTAGGAAAATACAACCTTGAAATGTAGAAATAATCACGTTGGGACTGAAAGAAATCTCACGCTAAAATTCGTAAAAATCTACAAAAATCATCAAAATGACAAAAATACCCCTCATAAATTTTGGATCTCCGAAAAATCTTGAAAGCTCTCTAATGTTTTAATGTCAGCATAATTATCAACAACCATCTAGTGGTGGAGCATTTTCCTCTATGTTTCGAATCAAGTAAGTCTTTCTTTTTGCGTCTCTCCTTCTCTAAATGTAGTAGTTAAAAATTCAAGTTGATTTTGGTTTGACTAGTATCACAATTTTTGCCACTACATCAATCTTATAACCTCATATTAGTTATCACCATGTAACTTGTAATGGTGAACTTGAAGTGTCTCCAAGACGCGAAGTTGGTGCAACTCACCCAAGTGTCGTTGGAAGGTTATGAGCTTGTACTAAGGGCATCTTGTGACTAGCTCAAGAAGCTTAAGCTGCTCACGACTCTCAAATTCTTGCTTTCCTCTAAGCTGCTCTAGATGTTGTAAGCCCGAAATGCAAAATTAGGTGGGTTGACAAGGCGTTGGTTTTGATTTATAATTTGCGTCAAGAGACTAAGTTCTATGAGTGACATGTTTATTTGTAGTATTATGTGACATTTGGTAATTTTGATGGTGAAGTATTTGGTAATTTTGTAAATTATAACTCATTGTAACTCTTTTTGTGTATAAATGAATGTGATAGAGAACCTCGATGTTCTCTATTTGGGTCTATTTTAATCTCAGGTAACAGGTGTGTAGAAAAAAAAATTAAAAATTTTTTTTTTTTTTTTTTTAAGTTTAAATATAGGTTTATGACTACGTTAGATATCGGTTTGTATCCGATGCCTAAAGTTTCAAACTTAAGACATCAGTCTTATAGACATTGAATTTTAAATCGATGTCTAATGTAGTTTTTTTGTGTTAGTATGTTTTGTTTTATAAATGCAGATTTGGAACGATTTTTAGCTGTTTCAAATCTTGAGATCTAAAACGGCTTCCAGCCGTTTAATTTCATTAACGACGCCTTAATCAGAGACGGTCTATTAACCGTTTCAAACTAGCTTAAAAATGGTTATAATCAATTCCTAATTTCCATTTTTGTTGTAGTGCACAAGGTGATCAGGTCAGAAAGTTTTCTTTCTTTTTCAGTATGGGTAGAAGAGAGGAAGTTTCTTTTTCTTGTTCGCACGTCCTCTACCCATAGATTTATTTTTTAAGATTTCAAGTCTTAAAAAGGGTTGTTGGCCCACATTGACTATCACATTGAGAATCCAACAAGACAGCCTTCTAGATTATTCATATTCAAAAAAAAAATATTATTAATTTTTTTTTCAAGCTTGATCCAAGGTGTCGAAAATGGATGGCTATCGAGCACCAAAATTTAAAAATAACATTGAACGCTTAAAAATAACTATTTTAATTTTATTTTTTTTAAAGTAATATAATTTTGTCCTCTAGAACTCCATTGCATCAGATCATGTTTTTGAATGTCAAAAGGTGATCAGATTAGAAAGTTTTCTTTTTTTCACTATGGGCATAAGAGAGAAACTCTCTCATTATTGATTTCATTCGCTCGACATGTCAAATGACTGTTGGGCACTGAGCAAATTTGATCAAAGCATTTTGAGCTAAAAATTAACACAGAACGAGTGATTTTTTGGTCACATCCCAACACCCGTTTGACATGTGGCGCAAATGACATCAACGATAGAAAGAGAAAATTTCTCTCCTACCCATTGTAAAAGAAGAAATTTTTTTGATCTGATCACCTTGTGACATTCAAAACATGATCCGATGCAATGGGGTTATAGAGGACAAAATTTTATGAACTTTAAAAATCAAAAAATTAAAAAAATAATTATTTTTCACCATTGAATTTTATTTTTAAATTTAGGTACTCGGTAGCCATCCATTTTCAACACCTGGGATCTAACTTGTAAACCAATTTCTTTTTTGTATATGAATATTTTCATGACATCTAGAAGGCTGTGCTATTGGATTGTCAATGTGATGATAATCAATGTGGTCCCAATGAATCTTTTTAAGATTTTAAACCTCAAAAAATAAATCTGGGCAGAGGAAATGTGGGCAAGAGAGAGAAGCTTTCTCTTTATTGTTGATTTTAATCACACCACATGTCACATGAGAGCAAAAAAAAATCACTCCCAAAACATGCCACATAGACATTGTTCCTATGCCATAGGAACGGGACATTTTGCTTAGCAAAAAAAAAAAAGTAACAAAAAGGAACGAGACATTTCTGGATCCCAACGCAAATCCTCTTCCGTCTTTAACAATTTTGAATTAATAGTAAAAAAAAACAGGTTTAATTACAATTGGATTACTTATGAGCAAACTAACATCCAACCGTTGATGTATTTTAGAAAATGATGAAATTTGGTTCACAAACGGGGTCTTATCGATTGAAAACATGTCTTTCCAAAAATAAAAATTCCAATAAAATATATATTGAGTCAGTCACCGTAGTTATATGTGTCCAATTATACATTTTGGGGCTTTTTTTCCCAACATTTTTCAGCTAAAAATACTTTTCTTTTTCTTGATTTTTCTTTGTACTTGACTGATGAAGATGATCATTAGAGATGGAATTTCAATTCCCATCTTCCAAGATTTTCTCAAAGTTTGTTATCATAGAACATTTAACAATCGCGTTAGGATCTTTCTTTAAAATTGTGACCTCTCTTACTTTGGATTTGTGCTTATCAAATTGTGGCGCTTATTAAATCATTTTGAATCGAGTCCTGAATTAATCGATGGAACAAGGAAGAGGACCCATCATTTGCTTGGTGGTTTTGATTGTGCTATTGCAATTTTGAATCTATAGCTTTGTAAGTTCTTGAACTTTTCTTTGTTCTTGGTTTATGTTCCAATTTTTTTTATTCTTTCGTCCATGATCTTTTTTTCTTGATCTATGGTTTTCATCTCTCATTTTTGGATTGCTTTTTTTATTAAAAGATATTGATAGATTGTTAGTAAGTACATATTTTGTATAGAAAACATTCTTAAGTCTTAGCATACAAAACAAAAGTATAAAAATGTACCAAGGGAAAATTTTAACTAAGATGTCTTGTTGAATGATTATCGAGCCTCCATCTCTAATTCTAGTATGTATTCTTTTAACAAACTTTCTTGACCAGTTGCATCAGCATTGTAAGAATTTGATGGTTCACCTACCAAATAAATCGTCTCCTCCTGGTTCCGTTGTAAACATGGATGCTCTTGGTACTTTCTCAATCTGTCTAGCTCCGCTGACACCTCCTTCATCGTGGGTCTGTCTTCCCCTTTCACCTTTATGCATCGCCTTGCCAGCTCAGCAATTGCCAACAGTTGCTCTTTGTCACCCTCATTTTCAACTCGTTTTTCAAGAATTTGAAATAGACGGTCCTCTTTGATCGAAGAAACAAAAAACATAGCAAGACTTCTATGTTCCTCGGATCTCTCTGATGAAATGGACTTCTCCCCCGTTAAGAGCTCCACAAGAACAACACCAAAGCTATAAACATCGCTCTTCTCCGTTAACTGACCTGTGTGAAAACATTCAGGATCCAAGTAGCCTAAGGTTCCTTGAACGAGCGTAGACATTTGAGTTTGATCAAGAGGTACCAACCTCGAAGTTCCAAAATCAGATACTTTTGTTATGTAATTCTCATCCAATAGTATGTTAGCGGATTTGACATTCTGTGTAGGACTGGTATTGAACGTGCAGAATGCAAATAAGCTAATGCTCCTGCAGTTTCTGCTGCAATCCTTAAGCGATTTTCCTAAGAAAGGGGACTGCATCCATTGCTCTTGTTGTGAATGTGTTGGAAGAGAGTACCATTAGAAATGAACTCGTAAACCAACAAAGGAACTTCTGTTTCTAAACAACAACCCAAAAGTTTCACCACATTTCGATGACTGATTTGAGAAAGAATGTCGACTTCATTTATAAACTGTATCATTTGGCTTTGATCCATTATTTTGGACTTCTTAATGGCTACTACTCTATTATCAGGTAAAATTCCTTTGTACACCGTACCGTAGCCTCCTAGGCCTACAATCCGACGCTCATCATAATTGTTAGTCGCTCTTTTTAGGTCGTCCACAGTAAAAATCTTGGCAATCTCAGAAACACCTTTTCGCAAAGAGATTTGTTGTTGCAACAACATACCTCCATTTTGTTGGAAAAATTTCTCTCTGAGTTTGATGAGTTTTCTTTGCTTGAATACCCGGTATAATAAGGAACAACAAACAACTAGAAACAAAAAGCCTAGACCAGTACCTGCATTGTAAACAAGTTAAAAGAGTTTAGTTACAAATACCATTCAAACACAAGAATGGTTTTAAATCTCGCTTTGATATCTTGTCTTGTTCATGAACGAGACTGAATTGTCTCGAACGAGTCAACTCGTCTCATATGAGATAAACTATTTATTAACTCGGTTTAGAATTATTAATCTATATTTATATAAAAATAATTATATATTTTTTTACAGAATAAGGTTGATTAGAAGATGTTTAATCATTCAATTATTTTAATAAAAATATACGAAATCCTGGTTGACTCAAGATAAGTTCTTGAAATAGAAGTCCACAAGGGATAATTACTAGAACAAAATTGTGCATTCCATTAACTTGTATTTAAAATTATGTTAAAAGGGGCATTTACCTGCAACAAGTTGGATCACTGGAACTGGTTTTGTATCACGGGTGCAGCCGCTTCCGATTGCTGTAGCGTCCCCATGGTAGCCTTTTTGACAAGAACACTTATAACTGCCATCATTATTTTCACAATCCGCATTTGCATGGCAGGGATTTGGGTGCTTCTCACACTCATTGATATCTGGATCAATCAAGCCCATCATGACCAGGAGAAGAAGATAGCTCACATTAAACAAATTGAAATTAAACAGCTGTGCGATCTTTGTTAAATCCACATGTAATCCCTATTTACTTTAATGATAGGGTCATGTCACTTTAATCTCAATTACTAATCTTTGATGAAAAAACACATATATATATATAGCACCATATATATGTTGTTTTAATCTTGTTTAAACAATAAAGCTATCTTTGCCCACTACAGGAAACTCGACTCATAACAACGACTTTTACCGACGGTCAGATTTTGACCGTCCATATAGAGTCATTTAGACCATCGACCCACGTTTTCTCTCTCTCTCTCTCGTCTCAAACTCGAAAATACAAGAGTCTAATCTCTCTCATCTCAAGCTCGATTACAAACGCTGATTCTCTGTCTCTCTTCTCAAGCTCGAAAATAGAAGAGTCTGATCTCTCTCATCTCAAGCTCGATTACAAACGCTGATTTCTCTGTCTCTCGTCTCAAGCTCGATTACATACGCTGATCTCTGTCTCTCATCTCAAGCTCGAAAACGAAGTCTCTCCGTCTCTCTCTCATCTCAAAGTCGAACTTAAGATCTCCTTTGAAACGGATCTTCAAATTAAGGTATTTCTCTGTCGATCTCTCTCTTTCTATCGATCCGATCTCCTTTGAAACAGAAACCCTAGATTTTTCTGTTATAGGGTTTGAACTCTCTGTCTCACGTAGTGATTTTTTTTTTTTTGGTTATTTCTTTTGATTTGTGAGGTTGAGCTATCGGTCTCTCTCTCTCTCTCTCTATATATATATATATATATATATATATATATATATATATATATATATATATATATATATAATCCTAATTTCTATAGTGTTGATTCAAATTTTGGTTCGATTTCAAACCAAAATCCCAATTTTTATAAATTTAATTCAATTTTTGGTTTAGTTTCGAACCAGAACCCTAATTTTTCATTTTTATTACGAAGATTTTAATCAAAGAAATTGATACTTTTGATTATAGTGTAGCAATCGAATCCTAAACCCTAGATTTCATTTTCTAGGTTGTTAATACTTTTTCTAAGATTTTTTAGTAATCAAGCTTGATTATAGAATGCTGTATTGGGATCTGTACTTGTCCTCTTTTAAATGCTTGCTCAAATTTACTATTGTTTTGCTAAGTTGGCATTGATTAAAGATTATCGTATGGGTTCAAACTTAAGACAGAGGAATCTCAATTCATTCTTTTGTCCCTGTTTTGATCTTTGTTAAATGTTTATTCAGGTTGCTATGTTTAGATATGGATTTTGTTTTCATAGGCATCAAACAACTTCTCATTAGATTAGCTGCAAAACTTGATTATCCCATATTGACGGAACAATGTTGGACCATTGTATCTATTAATCTATCTATATTTCATACTATCTAGCATGTTCACAAGAATGTATGCTTTCATCGTGCTTGAGCATCTACTAGAGGAGAATAAATGGATGATGAGTCCATTACTGCCACAGCTATTGTGAGTTTTGATTTGAGCATATGTTTTATAATTCCCTTTTATGATTAGTGTTAGATATATGGTAATTACATATGCAATGGGAGGAACAGCTGGTTGAGTATCCATGTGTAACTCAGCGACCATTAGTAAGGTTTGAAATCTTACTAAGTCATGGTAGCATGATTCATAAAGTAAGGTTTGTTCAAGTAATGAACGAGATAAAGCAAGGGAGATTTTGTAATAAAATTGCAACAAATAGGTTTGCCCGGTAAATGTCTCAATAAAAAATGGTATGCTTAAATGATCTAAGGTTTTCAAAAGATATATCTTTGAACATGTGGAATAAACGGGATGGATATGTTGGCATACTATCTTGCCAAGGTTTTAAATTTTAACGAAAATTTCAGGATTTTTTTTTGAGTTTTAGGGAACCAACAGAACCAAAATCTTTGTAGTAGTAGTTTTCTAGCTTCTACCCATAGATAAAGAGTTGATCCTCTATATGTTGGTTTCTCATCCTTGTTTGAAGTACTTATTTTTTTTCTCAGCGAAGCTATTAGTTGGCCTTAGAAAAATAGAACAGAGGAGAACGTTTTTTTAAATTCTATTTACTATACCAGATTTTATTGAAATATGTCCAAAATTTTGAATTTCGGCTATTTCATTTTGATCCTGTGGAAAACCTAGTATCTGTTGGGTTCTTATCCTGATTTTCTGCTTTGGTTGTCCTTTATTAAAAAATGAGTACAATTAGAAGTCACTTTTTAATATATGTTATCTTCCTTAAATGTGTGAAACTTGTTATGGCTTTATGTTTCATTGGTGTGCCTTTTCATGATCCTTTGTTCTTTATATAGGTTAGATTATTGGATGGTGCCTCTATTTATGCACTTTGTCGTTCATGAGTGCGGAATGGTTTGCCTCAAGAAACTCAGGTTCGCTCATTTCCATCTTAATGGGTCCTTGTGTACAATTGCAAGCTTTTAATGCTTTGTATGTTATGACTAATTCTGATACACCCTGTTTTTTTTCCCATTTTATAATTCTTGAACTCATGCTCTCTCTTATCTTTGCTATCATCTGCACCTTGTCCCAAAAATCGGGTCGGCAACATGAATCCTATTCAACCATATTAATTAAATGGGCAATGAAAGCAACAATATTAGTATACCTTTGAATGATTAAGAAATCTCAGAAAAATTAGAAGGAAAGATATAGAGCAATCAATGGGTCTTCTAGAATCTAGGAGGGGTTGATTTTGGTTCTAAGGTTTCTTTAAATGAATTATAAAGGGTTTCCCAGGGCATTTGAAATCAGGTTTTGGGTTTTGGCGTGGTTTGAATAGATCAAAGGTCACTGGTTAAAATGAGGAAAGGGTAGCTGCTAGTGTTTGAAAGGTTGAATAGTATCTGTAACAACTAAGAAGACAATATTTAGGGAATAAGTTGCCAGTTTGAAAAGGTTATGATTGATGCAAAAGGATTTGATTGGGGCCAAAACAAGGTGTATTGGGTTTAAAACAATGATGTATTTTTAAAGGACTCTAAAGGGGCTGGAACTAACTAAGATTGATGGTAAAGGATTTGATTGGGGTTATAATGATGTTTAATGGGGTTAAAACATGGCAAGTCAATTCTTGTGTTGTCCAAAATCAGTGGCAAACAACAAATCTTGTTTTGGTTTTCTAGCAATTGTACTATTGATTTTTAGTTTAAAGTTATTGTAGATGTGTTTATCCATTTACAACTTCAATCCTTTGTTAACCATTCACTCCAAAATTCTCCTAATACGGCTTTTCATTCTCTCTTCCCTCATTAATTTATCGTTGGACAAGTTCATCTTAGTTTGGTTTTGTACCTTCAAAGGTAGGTTCACCATTTCACATTTGTGGATGAATGTTTTGCATAATGTCTTTTGATTTTGATAGTTGCAGTTAACAGTACGATTAGCTTTTACCACATATTTTAGCTACACTATTTTGCATTGAAGGAGTAAACTGTCATAATCAGAGAGAACGAGAACCTTAATGTGTCAAGAATAGAAGAAGATGAAGAAATTGTGAAGGGGGGAAGCTGTATTAATATTGTTGATTACAAGGGGTGGGGCTTTGCACCTACTTAACGTAGCCATAGGATTGCCTAAATTTGATTCCAGCCCTTCATTTTGCAAAAAATGACAAAATTACTGTGAAATCCCAAACAACTTCTTTTAGATTGAAAAATCAACAATGTAGGATCATGCTATCAAATATTTATACACACGATAGTAAAAGAGGACATCTCCATTTGTAATTCATTTGCTTTGATGCACTTAATTTGGTTCCATCACCTTTTTTAATGGGTAAATGAGAGCACAAGTCCAATTTATTACTTCATGTTTTTGTCGCCTTGTGAGCTAGTATATTTCCCTTTTTCTTTCATTGTTTATAGTTTTGCTTTTGTTGTTATGAGTTCTATCTTTATCCTTAGGACACAAATTCCTTAAAACATATTATTCATATGGGGTTTCCTGAAGAACATACTCATGTAGGATCACCTGGTGTTGCTTTTGCCTTAACTACTTGTTACCAAAAAGTTGTGGAGCACTCACATAGCAGATTTAGATTTCAAGCACAGCGTGCCCTACCAAATGCTACTATATAAAACATTGGGCTCATTAAACCATTCTAGTGTGAACTTCGAAGTAGTTGGCATGGTTTTCGAAGTAATTCTTATTTTTTTGTGGAATTTCTGTCTTGTTATTTTTCTTAAAGCTCATTTATTGTTAAGAGAAGGAAGCACTCCAAAGAAAAGCACATCCAGCGACTAGTTGACTTTTTATTTTTATTTTTTATGTTCCTCTTCAGCTTTTACTGGGCCAAAGAATTTGCATATAGTACCAGCTGCAAATGCATACGTCCAAGTTTATTTACCAAGTAAACCTTTTATCAAGTTGTTTTACATTATGCGGCAAATCTGCTTTAGAAATAATCAGGGTTGAGTTTTTCACCTCTAAAATGAATGTTAACTCTCCGTCTTTTATTTTCTTTTGATAAGTTATAAATCAATTACTTTGTGTCACAAAGCTGCTTTTGTGCTCCAGAGCGGTGTCCCGTTCCTATAGTAGGCTATTAGCCACATACAGTGTTTACTTGGCACCTCTTGGTTGGAGATAAAACACATAGGGCTACGTGCAAAGTAGAAAATGGTTTGGTTAGGAGCCGATGTGCTTTAAACTCCAACCAAGATGTGCCACATAGACACTGTTCCTATTCTATAGGAACAAGACACACCTTACTTGACCCTGATTCTAAAACTATGTGCGGGCTGAGTATTTCTGCTGTCATAAGCTGAATCAGTGATTGTTTAGAAAATTTAACAAAAAATATATATATTGAGCATGTGTGAAACCATTGTTGAATTACCTCGGGATATACCAATGTATAATGACATGGGTTATATCGTCTCTGCTAGTAATACCAAATTTGATATTTTCAAGCAATGGAGCAGAGAACGAAATCACTAGATGAATTCATACTGATATTGCTGGAAGTATGACCAGTGAAGGAAATGGAGTTGCTGAAAGAGAAGATGGCAAGCGTAGAGCTTCCACAAGGAGAGGCCAACAGCCTATCAAATATCGTTCACTCTGACAATGTACGACTTGAACATGATGTGGCTTTCCTCAAGGCAGTTATGGATGATACTCAAAAGGTGTGCCACTGTTCACATTCTTATTTGCCCTTCTTGTAACTAGGTTTGAATTAGTAGCTCATATTGTTTTAGTTTTGATTCGTATTGAACCGGTACTATTGAATATATGTAAAATAGGAATTGCATTCAACAAGGGGAGTCCTCGCAGGAGAAAGGGGTAGAGCTAGCTTTCCAGCTACAGGTATGGGTCATATTGATATGAAACTGTGTGCAGCAATTCCAGACCTGGGATCAAAACCTCATCTTACACTTAACCAACCACCTATCAAAATGAAAGTTTTACCATGCCTTTTTATTATCTTGATTGATACCTCTGTTTTAAGGGAATTTTATGACTTCATGAACCTGACTTGGTGTTCTAACTTTATGTGTATGTGGTACAGATTGGTCTTCTAAATGTCGACGGGTACTATAATTATTTGAAGTCCTTGCAACTTGTTGCTGGTTTGACATTGGAACGAGATGGTGAAATTAGGAAAGCCGCTCTAAATACACTTGCTACTGCAAGGCCAAGAACCTGTGTCATGGGCAACATCCCTAACTCCATGATCTACAGAAGTGTAGATCAGTATTCAGTGGCCGATACCGTTCCTGGAGTTCTCATACTTCACATTGATGCTCCTATTTACTTCACTAATGCTGGCTACTTAAGGGAATGGTACTTAAAAAAAATAAAATAAATACATGAATTTTTTTTAAATTGTCACACACACATGTATGTGCATATGTGTAGATTCATGGATGACGTGGTATTCATGGATAGAGAGAGTAGGAATGATAGTGAGGGATTCATGGACGACGTAGGTATTCATGGACAGTCATTTTTCGCACATTATGACGTAGTGGATGGTGAGTTCTATTTCATCTGTTCTTTCTAAAAGTTATGGATTTCATGTATGTTCTTTATATTTAGTTGAATTAGTGCTAAAAATCATGTCTTTGGATTGGTTTTTATAGTTCAATTTCATCTTCATTTGTATGATTCTAGACTACAATTTGTTTCTAAACTAGTCCTAGATTATCATTTTTCATCTATAAGATATTTGCAACGATTTTGTTGCAATAAAGCTACCTCAGAAATTGGATTTGTTCAGATCTGTAGGGATAATTCTTGATCCGATTCATGCACAATAGATTCATCTTCAATTGTGCTTTTAAAGTTTTGATTTTTTAAAATTCTACTTATGATCTTTTATTTTTTTGATTTTTCGTAGTTGCAGTTACCGAGTGTTGGAATTAATCCACAATGGAATCAGACAAGTATATATGTATTTGGGAAACATTGCCACTAAATAGTGTTGTTATCACGACAAGTAAGGCGAAGTATTGTAGATTTGAGGGAGGCACGCTACCGAATTAATCCACAATGGAATCAGGCAAGTGGAGGTTGTCTTGTATGCATCTGGATTGCTTATTGCAGGAGTTTCAAATTGTAGATTAGAATTTGGATTGGCAAATAGATTTTTTTAAAGTTGAAGATAGGAGGGGCATTTGGGTCTTTTCATACTGGTAATAGGGGTCAAGGTCATTAATTTCAAAACATAGGGGTATTTTCAATATTCAACAATACATGAGGGGGGTGGTGTAAAATTACAAATTTTTTTTTTTTTCAAAAGCTTTTATAGGGACGGCCAAAACCGTAGCTAAATAACAAATTATTTTAAAAAAAATAATACTCTATAGCGACGGCCAGCGCGGCTGTCGCTATAACTCATATACATTCAGCGATGGCCTATTTAGCGACAACAACCGACGGCCTCTCTGGCTGTCGTTAGATGCTTTTGCGACGGTATTTTGTACCTATAGAGACGGTCACGACCGTCGCTATAGCCCTATTTTACTGTAGTGGCCTGAGATTTATTTAAAGAAAAATAGTGAAAAGTCACCTTGACATCCTTCTGGGAGATATGGGTTCCCGTCATAACCATCCCTACAGAGACTGAGAGACACCAATATCCAGGGCCATTGGTGGAATTATCAACACATAAGCTATCCTGGCCACAAGCGTAAGGTTCAAAAATTTCCTTTACAGCTTCTTGGCACGTCTCGTTTCCAATAGCCCAGTCCAGCACCACAGGATTATTATGTCTATTGATTGTTCCGTTAGCAGAGAGATCCATTTTTTTGAAAGTGAACCATTCTTCATCAGCCAAGAAGGCATAGCTGCACGGGTTATACTGCCAGCAGTTGGCATGATTGTAAAAGCTCCCGAGATGTATGCTGTACTTCCTAAGTCCACTGGGAATTGGAGTCTGGCAACACCCGACACCCGAATAAAACCCATCATTGATCACCTTCGAGTTGTTGCATACCGACACACACCCGCTCTGGAAATCTTGGTCCCAATAGTCACCAATGATCGCAATGGTGTCACAGCCCATGGCCGTGAACTTGTTTCTGGTGGTATTGAATCTGAATGGGCTTTGGTCCAAATTGAACCATGCCGGTACTACCTTATATTGTATGCCTTGGCCGTCATAACATTCCATTGCAAATAGACCATTTATGCGCACTTCATCGAATGTTATACTTAGAATCTCAGTTGTACCATTACCATGGAAGGCTTTTGGAGTGCTATAACTCTTGTTGCATGTTACCATATATCCAATATCCCTATAACATCCTTCACCGATACCAAATGGGTAAGGAATATTTACGTCTCCGCATGTTTTTGGGCAATGATGCATTAAGGTTTGGGATGCCACCATTACAGATAACTGGACGAAATGCAATAAGAGAAATTGTGTGAACATTGCTTCCCCTCTTTGTTTCATTTATTTGTTTTGTTCTTAAGTGGGATGGAGCTGCTTGGGGTTGGGGAGCGAGGGGGAGTTACATGTGGCCAAGAGAACCAATAAAGACATAAGAAATTGCCTTGATGGAGGTTTAATTTTTAGTGGTTATTTTCTTAATAGAAATTCTTCACTCAGTCAATACTTGGCTGACGAGGAACGGATACAGAACCATAGATCTTTCCTCAGGATACAACTGCAAATCCCCATAAAAGAATTGCAGTGTATATCCCAAGGAAAAAGATCTATGATTCTCTGTCCATGCCACGTAGCCGAGTATTGACTGACTTTCTAGTTCGAAAATCATTAGTTTTTAATGCTTTCTAGTTAGCTTACTTTCCTTTGCTTGCTAAGTCAAAGGCTTGCAATTTGCACATAGTTAATCAAAAACATAACTTAGTCACTAAATACAAGATACTAAAATATTAGGGACAATGGCCGTGGTGTATTGTTTTCCAAAAATATTCACCAAAAAGTCCACCCACAAATTTTACGGAAAAGAAAGGATAAACATTATAAAAAGAGAGATCTACAGGGCAGACCTATCTCTTGCAATTTTATTACTAAAACTCCCTTAGTTTATCAAGTTGCTCACTGAGCAAACCTTATTTTATAAATCATGCTAGCATTACCTGTTTTTTGCGCTTGATTGAAGGTATTGAAAATGAATGGCTATCAAACTCCCAAAGTTAAAACTATAATTCAATGGTGAAATTAAATTTTTATTTTTTCCTTTATGACCTTAAGGCATTAGATCATGTTTTTGGATGATACAACTAAAATTCAATGGTTTTATTTTTTAATTTTGTTTTGAAAATTCTTAGAATTTTGTCCTTTATAATCCTATGGCATCAGGTCATGTTTTTGGATGCCACAAATTGATGCTTTTAGGATCCACTTTAAGGTATGTTAAGTAACAAATAAATATATAGCATCGATTTGAATTTTATGGCCTGGATCCCCACTACAAGGTTTGCTGGGTAACAAACTTAATAAAGTAAGGTTTGGTGGGTAATAAACTTCATAAGGTAACGTTCCCTTAGAGTTGTTAGAACTCCAAGGGAGTTTTTGTAATAAAAATGCAACAATTAGGTTAGCCGGGTAAATCTCTTTTATAAAAAAGAGTCATGATGAATGCACACAGTTTTGGTATGCAGTTGGGTATGCGGCTGATGTTGTAAGGGCAAAAAACCATTGTCACGTCAGTTGCGTACCCCAACCGCATACCAAAATCCCATGCATTCATCATTATTCTATAAAAAATCATCATCCAAAGACTTTTTTTGGGGTTTTTAATAAAATACTAGAAATACCCCCTAAATCACATTAAAGAAATCATCTTCAAAAACAACTCTTTCAAATCAAGTTTTATAATCTTTTTATTAAATACCCCTCTACTTTTAAATATTTGAAATACTTCATTGATTTAAAATTAATGAAAGGATGTTCCTTTGACCTTGTCTTCTATTACAGATTAATAAAAAAATGTCATTGATGAAAAAAAAAACACCCTATTATTTTTTCCTTACAAAACCAATCTTCTTCAATCTATTGTTTGATATCAATGATTGGTAGTAATGATGGGTGATCATTATCACCATCAATACTATGATCATAATTATGATCACCACCATCATCGCCATCCCCATCATTAAATTATTGTCGTCATCCTTGTCATTATCATATCGTGTTGAACATTAATCAGCATGCCATCAATTTTTAAATGTTGCGTTTATCACAAATATTTAACAAAATATGGAAGCACCACCTCTCAAATAAGTTACCGTTTGTTTCTAAACCAAGTATTTGTGAGGGTAATTTAGGTATTTTATAATAAAAAAGTTTCAAAAGATTTTCTTAATCTAATATTCTATAAATAGTGTACTAAACTGTCCATATTCGTTATGACAGGAGTTTTAGGTATATAGATTAAAAAATAGGTCTCTAAAATCATTTTTCCAATATTAAATCTAACTGAGCAAAAAACGACTTATCTTCATTTTATTTTTATAAAAACTCTGAAGTCTAAGTCGACTAATTAGGCAGACTTCCACACCTAATTAACCCTTCATGATAATATATACCTCCTTGAATAATGAGGTGCTTTTGACATGCCTCGCTTGATATAAAATAAAAGATTTGAGTTGCCATTAAAAACTTTAAACCTACAACCAGTGAATGAAAGAGCTGACTTGCACGTACAGATGGACTACATATCTATGTTGCATAAAATAAAATAACAAGATTGGGCATCACACGACAGGGTACAAATATTTTAATATCACTAAAAATAAATAAATAAATAATTTATGGATTATTTGTTTTCTGATTAGATTTGGATTCTAAATTTGGAATTTTAATGGCTATTCATTTTCAAAGTTTTTAATCAGTGTATATATATATATGGGAAATGTTCAGCAACAAACATTTTGGCAAAACATTTTTCAAAACATGGGTTAGAGGTTTTTGAATGGGCTGATTTTTGGTGATGATGATCTCTACGGTGAGGAGATCATCATCACCAAAAATCAGCTCATTCCAAAACTTCTAACCCAATCAAAATTGGTTACAAAAAATAGACGCTCCACGATTTTTCAACTTGTAAACTGGGGTTAGAAGTTTTGGAATGGGCTGATTTTTGGTGAGGATGATCTCTTCACCGTAGAGATCATCCTCACCAAAAAACAGCCCATTCCAAGACCTCTAACCAATGTTTTGAAAAATGTTTTGCCAAAATGTTTGTTGCTGAACGGGACCCTATATATATATGGGTCCCGTTCAGCACCAAACATTTTGGCCAACATTTTAGCCAACCATTTTTGTTCTACATGGGTTAGAAGTTTTGGAATGGGCTGAGTTTTGGTGAGGATGATCTCTACGGTGAGGAGATCATCCTCACCAAAAATCAGCCCATTCCAAAACTTCTAACCCCATGTTTACAAGTTGAAAAATCGTAGACCGTCCATTTTTTGTAAACCATTTCTGATGGGGTTAGAAGTTTTGAAATGGGCTGATTTTTGGTGATGATGGTCTGCTTACCATAGAGATCATCCTCACTAAAAATCAGCCCATTCCAAAACTTCTAACCCATGTTTTGAAAAATATTTTGCCAAAATGTTTGTTGCTGAATATTTCCCTATATATATATATACATACATAAGGTCCCGTTCAGCAACTAACATTTTGGAAAAACATTTTTCAAAACATGGGTTAGAGGTTTTGGAATGGACTGATTTTTGGTGAGGATAATCTCTACGGTGAGGAGATCATCCTCACCAAAAATCAGCCCATTCCAAAACTTCTAACCCCAGTTTACAAGTTAAAAAATCATGGACCGTCCATTTTTTGTAAACCATTTTTGATGGGGTTAGAAGTTTTCGAATGGGCTGATTTTTGGCGATGATGATCTCCTCACCATAGAGATCATCCTCGCCAAAAATCAGCCCATTCCAAAACCTCTAACCCATGTTTTGAAAAACATTTTGCCAAAATGTTTGTTGCTGAACATTTCCCATATATATATATATGGGTCATGTTCGATGGCAAACTTTTTAACAAACTTTTTGGTAAAACATTTTTCAAAACATGAGTTAGAAGTTTTGGAATGGGCTGATTTTTGGTGAGGATGATCTCTACGGTGAGGAAATCATCATCACCAAAAAATCAGCCCATTCCAAAACTTCTAACCCCATAAAAAACAGTTTACAAAAAATGGACGGTCCACGATTTTTCAACTTGTAAACATAGGCGAAGTTTTGGAATGTGCTGATTTTTGGTGAGGATGATCTCTACGGTGAGGAGATCATCCTCACCAAAAATCAGCCCATTCCAAAACCTCTAACTCATGTTTTGAAAAATGTTTTGCCAAAAAGTTTGCCATTGAACGCTACCCATATATATATATATATAGGGTAGCGTTATTTGGCCAACAGTTTGGCAAACATTTTGGCAAACACATTTTTCAAAACATGGGTTAGAGCTCTTGGAATGGGCTGATTTTTGGTGAGGATGATCTCTATGGTGAGGAGATCATCATCACCAAAAATCAGCACATTCCAAAACTTCTAACCCCATCAAAAATGGTTTATAAAAAATGGACGGTTCACGATTTTTCAACTTGTAAACTGGGCTAGAAGTTTTGGAATGAGCTGATTTTTGGTGAGGATGATCTCCTCACCGTAGAGATCATCCTCACCAAAAATCAGTCCATTCCAAGACCTGTAACCCATGTTTTGAAAAAGTGTTTGCCAAAATGTTTGCCAAACTGTTGGCCAAATAACGGGACCCATATATATATGGGTAGCGTTCAATGGCAAACTTTTTAGCAAACTTTTTGGCAAAACATTTTTCAAAACATGGGTTAGAGGTTTTGGAATGGGCTGATTTTTGGTGAGGATGACCTCTACGGTGAGGAGATCATCATCACCAAAAATCAGCCCATTTCAAAACTTTTAACCCATGTTTACAAGCTGAAAACTCGTGGACCGTCCATTTTTTGTAAACTGTTTTTGATGGGGTTAGAAGTTTTGGAATGGGCTGATTTTTGGTGATGATGATCTCCTCACCGTAGAGATCATCCTCACCAAAAATCAGCCCATTCCAAAACCTCTAACCCATGTTTTGAAAAATGTTTTGCCAAAAAGGTTGCTAAAAAGTTTGCCATTGAATGCCCCCCTATATATATATAGGGTCCCGTTCAGCAACAAACATTTTGACAAACATTTTGGCAAAATATTTTTCAAAACATGGGTTAGAGGTTTTGGAATGGGCTGATTTTTGGTGAGGATGATCTCTACGGTGAGGAGATCATCCTCACCAAAAATCAGCCCATTCCAAAACTTCTAGCCCCAGTTTACAAGTTGAAAAATCGTGGACCGTCCATTTCTTGTAAATCATTTTTGATGGGGTTAGAAGTTTTAGAATAGGCTGATTTTTGGTGATGATGATCTCCTCACCGTAGAGATCATCCTCACCAAAAATCAGCCCATTCCAAAACCTCTAACACATGTTTTGAAAAATGTTTTGCCAAAATGTATGTCAAAATGTTTGTTGCTGAACATTTCCCATATATATATATAGGGAGCGGTTCGGCAGCCCTAAAGTTTGCCAAGTTTGGTGCCAAACATTTTTTGTAAATCACTTTTGATGGGGTTAGAAGTTTTGGAATAGGCTGATTTTTTGTGAGGATAATCTCTGTGGTGAAGAGATTATTCTCACAAAAAATCAGCTCATTTTGAAACTTCTAACCCTAGTTTACAAGTTGAAGAATCGTGGACCGTCCAATTTTTGTAAATCACTTTTAATGGGGTTAGAAGTTTTGGAATAGGCTTTTTTTTTTGTGAGGATGATCTCCTGATCATAGAGATCATCCTCACAAAAAATCAGCTCATTCCAAAGCTTTTAACCCATATTTTGAAAAATGTTTGGCACCAAACTTGGCAAACTTTAGGGCTGCTGAACCGTCCCCATATATATATATATATATATATGGGAAATGTTCAGCACCCTAAGTTTTACCACACACTTTAACAAACGTTTTTTGTCCTACATGGGTTACAAGTTTTGGAATGAGCTGATTTTTGGTGAGGATGATCTCTATGATTAGAAGATCATCCTCCCCAAAAATCAGCCCATTCCGAAATGTTTAGCCCCATGTTTACACGTTGAAAAATCGTGGACTGTCCATTTTTTGTAAATCAATTTTGATGGGGTTAGAAGTTTTGGAATGAGCTGATTTTTGGTGAGGATGATCTCCTCACCATAGAGATCATCCTCACCAAAAATCAGCTCATTCCGAAATTTCTAACCCATGTAAGACAAAACGCGTTTGTTAAAGTGTGTGGTAAAACTTAGGGTGCCGAACGGGACCCTATATATATATATGGGAAATGTTCAGCACCCTAAGCTTTACCACACACTTTAACAAACGTTTTTTGTCCTACATGGGTTAGAAGTTTTGGAATGGGCTGATTTTTGGTGAAGATGATCTCTATGATTAGAAGATCATCCTTCCCAAAAATCAGCCCATTCCGAAATGTTTAGCCCCATGTTTACAAGTTGAAAAATCGTGGACCGTCCATGTTTTGTAAACCATTTTTGAGGGGGTTAGAAGTTTTGGAATGAGCTGATTTTTGGTGAGGATGATCTCCTTACCATAGAGATCATCCTCACCAAAAATCAGTCCATTCCAAAATTTCTAACCCATGTAGGACAAAACACGTTTGTTAAAGTGTGTGGTAAAGCTTAGGGTGCTGAACGGGACCCTATATATATATATGGAAATGTTCAACACCCTAACCTTTACCCTACACTTTAACAAATGTGTTTTGTCCTACATGGGTTAGAAGTTTTGGAATGGGCTGATTTTTGGTGAGGATGATCTCTATGGACCGTCCATTTTTTGTAAACCATTTTTGATGGGGTTAGAAGTTTTAGAATGAACTGATTTTTGGTGAGGATGATCTCCTCACCATAGAGATCATCCTCACTAAAAACCAGCCCATTCCAAAACTTCTAACTCATGTAAGACAAAACACGTTTGTTAAAGTGTAGGGTAAATCTTAGGGTGGGGAACGGGACCCATATATATATATGGGAGCGGTTCGGCGGCCCTAATATCTACCCAGCATCTTACCAAGTTTTCTATACCGTTTGATGTGGCGAGATCTTACGGATGAGATTTACTCTAACAACTGTAAAGCATTTTTTTACTTTTTACTTTAAAAAGATCGAAATTAATAAGAAAACCCTTTAAAAAGTTTACTTTTACCAACCCTCTCCTCTATTTTACCTCCACACGCATTGAATCTCTCTCACATTCACTCTCTCTCGTCTGATAGTCTTCTACAGAACATCGCAGATCTCGCTCTCTCATCTTCTATAGAACATCACAGATTCTCTTTCGAAACTCTTGCGTGAAAATCACTTTCAATGGAAGAACCAAAATTTGTCTCAATAAAATAAGTTCTCTTGAAAGTCTCTGCGATTTCTCACTCGAAGGTATCGACCAACGCATTGGTAGAAGATCTCTCTCTCTTACTCTGCAGGTATCTTCTTAACCTTAACTCTCTCTCGAAACTCCCTCTCATGCGAACCCTAACAGAAGCTCCAGGTATCTCTCACACTCTTTCTAAACCCTAACCCTTTCTTTCTCTCTCTCCCACTCTCTGAACCCTAACCGTAAATCTAGATCAGATATAATGTCGAGTTGAAGATGTTTTTCTTCATTGTTTTGAAGGTGTGAAGAAGAAGAATGAAATGTTTAATTCAAGTACTTCTCATTGGTTTTTCTTCATTTTTCTTCATTGGTTTCTGTCATTTAAGTTTCTAAATACAAAGTTAAGAGAAGGGAACAACTGCTCAATGCAAGGCTTTTGATTTCATAAGTATGCATTACCTATTATTTGTGATGTAAGGTGGGGTGTACTGGCAACCCAAATTGTAGATTGTGTTTGCAGAAGTAAGTCACAAGATATGGGCTGCTTGTTACCGACACCAAAAGTAATAATGTGATTGCTATCACTATTGTTTAACATAAGCAAGGAGGACCTCTAGCTTTTCTGATCTTTAATATTTGTCATATTTCACAGAAATGTAATACAATTTACCTTCTCAACAAATACTATAGTCATATATTGTTGCTTATGCATATAAATACTTAACTTTATTTTTTGTTATTTAGATGATTGTGTGATGGTAACAAATCAGTTGGTTTTAGATAATCTTTGGGATGGTATTAGTTATCGTGATTAGATGTATAATGTTGCGCAAACATACAAAAACACATCATACAAGCATTATCTCAATCTGTTTCTGGTGGAATTTGCATAGACTAAGTTTTCATTTTCCTAATAATTTTTCTAAATAATTAAAGATTTTGCTAAATTTTTTGGTCATCTTTCTTTTTCTTGATAGCCCCGAAGTAAAATTACAATTTTGATCATGAAAATCCAATTTCCTGTCAGTGGTACCTTAATAATGAAAAAATGCAATGTTGCATCATGAACCACAGGAAGTTTAACTCATCAGTACGGCACTTGGTCTCCATGACTTATAATTATTTTGATGCACTGAAAGGGTCATGGACTATTTCTATTTTGTTATGAAAGCATAGACTATTGCTATATTAGTTCCTATTTTACACATTTTGCATCTTGTAACTCTATCCGAAATTAGCGTTCTTTGTCTTCTGCAGATGCAAAGCGATAAATTTACAAGAGGTTCAGTGATACCTTTATCTAGGTTGACATGAAGCTATGGCCTTTCAAAATCATTCTAAGCCCTGGCATAAACCCATGATTGTGGTCAACTACAAAGGTGAGGAGAAGGAGAAGCAGTTTGCAGTTGAAGAGATGTCCTCCATTGTTCAACTCTCAGCGTTAGGTTACAAGGATGTTGGTGTCATTGTTGGCCTCAATGTTATGCGATTCATTAACAAACATGGTGATATTGATTACAATCTATTACAGTAATTATTCAATTTTTTATTGAGAAATTTGTCATCATCATCATGGGTTGAAGTTCATTTGTTTAACGGTGTTTTTTGAATCAATTTGCAGCATCCACATATTGTAAATTAGATAGAGGAGGTACTTTAATTTACAACCTTACTTTTGAGATAGGTTACCACTTGGTGGAAGTTTTGAGAGACTTGGTACCTCATTGCCAGGAGCAACTCTATGACTGTTTTGCACTTGTAAGAGATGCAAGTATGCAAAAATTGACTGGACAAACAATGGCAATGCCCTTTATACCCCTTTAAATGTTGAAGTCGATGCCAATATTAAAATTAATTCAGATTGAAGGAATGTTTATATAAAAAAAAATTATGACACTAGAGATGAGGGAAATGCTTTTTAACAATACAATTTGTATGGTTCTTTTTAACATCAAAATTATGACACTTCAGGCAGATCTTGTTGATCTTTGTAGTTTCCAGATATTTTTTTAAATTCCCCATGGTTCTTTGGTCTTTTCCCTTGCTTCTAAAAGGGTGCAATGATTCTGAGGAAGAAATCTCTTCCATGTACAATTTTACTGTTAGCGCCCCCAATGTGGCCTAACTTTAAAGACTTGTTTTTTGAAGAGTTTGTTTTTAGATAGGACTCGATGTGTTACAGTTTTTGCTCACTCTTTGTGTGGTTGGTCAGCTCAACCACCTTTGTTTTAGTTGTAGTCCATCTTTCTTATTAATAAATTTATACTTATCAAAAAAACTAATATTCAATAGGACCAGGCATTTCTAAACGATATGACCACCAACAATCCCAAGACACACCTGAAAAAGAGAACGACAAGTGTGATCACCATCACCACAGTCTTGGCGTTTTGGATGCCTCAGATAAGAGACATACACAATTATTTTTTTATATAATTGACTTTCAAAATAAAACCCCTAAAAATTCGGGTAATTTCCAATAAAGTGTGGTCACGATGCAATATTTCTACCTTTTCTAAGGGGATTCCAATTAAAAGTTGCCCGCACATGAATATCACTAACAACAAAAAGGCAAAAAGGTTTAGTAGCTGTCTGGACAAGAGAAACAAGTCTGTATACATGGTGGTATATCAGAAAGATTACAAATGTCAAAAAATTGGCAAGATTACGAATTTGAGTAAAATTTACATTAAAATCCAATTGATGATTCCCAAAACAAATGGCCCAAATTTACAATAATTGGTCAATCAATCCAAAAAGGATGAATCACATAGATGACCCAAGCAATCAATCAACTCTCCTGGCTATCATTCACGGCAATGTTGGAAGCCATTCATGCACGTTGTCTTTCTTCAAGTATCTACATTGAAAAGGAAATCATAATATTCATTAAGGATCTCAAAATCTGTATGACAAACTACAGTCCATGTTCTATTCAGTAAAATCATAATTAATTGAGAAGTAAATATCCAGATGTATGATAAAAATTATGGCTAAACGACAATACTAACTTAGTTTTAAACTAATGTATAAGCTGTTATTGAAGGAAATATTTTCATAAGCACAAATTAGACTAAAGCCTCAACTAGTATTGATGAGATGTATTAGTATAAGCATATGACTACACCACAACTTCACAAAATGGGAAGAAGACTACTTAGGTGACATAAAACAATCATGAAATCTAGTAGGTCATTAACTACCAAGGCAAAAATCTTAGGAAGATTATTAATCTTGACCAATGTAAACAGGGCAGCAATAAAAAAAAACATATCAAACGTGCATGCAGCCACATGAATTGCTTTTCCTCATTAAACCTAAAACTCTATTAGGCTTATTACTTAATTTCTTTTCCCAAATTTACCAACAATATTAATTTGAATCTAACTTTTTTAAGTTTCATTCTCCACATTTCTGAACATCATTTAAGCATGTCATAGGTGTATAGTCCTCAGTTGTAACCTCAATCTATTTGAAAGGGGGAACACAACCCATAAGAAAAATCACTTGACTTGTCGGAAACTTTTGGATAGTCAGTAACAGTTATTGATGTTCCAAAAGGAAAAAAACAAACATCTATAGATCAAATAATTGCAATCACCAAATCAGTACAAGTATTGGAATAAGAGATCTTCCCAGCTAGTACATTTCACATAGTGTGACATAATTAGTGTCTGGAAGATATCCATGGATCATTCCGTAATTACCAAGTAAATGCTTTGTCCAAAAGCTACACATTCTAAAGATTAGTGTACCCAAGATCAAGAATATTATAATCATCACTATAAACATGTATCTGTCACATTTCAATGCCCACACATCTATTCATCATAAAGTTCAAATTTCACTAAAATTTGCTAATTAGAGTAGAGATAAAGTCCTAACAAAAATGCTTTAATACATGTAGAATATCACAATGCTTCAATATAGGTTGGTTATCTGCTAATCAGAGTGAGTTAAAAAAAAAATCCCTTAAAAAAAATGAGATAGAAGTGTGTTGGAGTTGAGGCAGATAGAGAGAGGGTTAGGGTTTATAGAGAGTGAGAAAGAGAAGGGTTAAGAGTTGAGACTGAGAGAGTTAGGGTTAAGAAGATACCTATAGAGTAAGAGAGAGATCTTCTACCATTGCGTTGGTTGATGCTTTCGAGTGAGAAATCACAGAAACTTTCGAGAGACCTTTTTCGATCTAGACAAAATTTGGTTCTTCCATTGAAAGTGATCTTCACGCAAGAGTTTCGAGACAGAATCTGTGGTGTTCTATAAAAGATGAGAGAGCGAGATCTGCGGTGCTTTGTAGAAAACGATCAGACGAGAGAGAGTGAATGTGAGAGAGATTCTATGAGTGTGGAGGTAAAAGAGAGAAGGGGGTTGGTAAAAAGTAAACTTTTTAAAGGGTTTTGTTCTTAATTTCGATCTTTTTAAAGTAAAAAGTAAAAAAAAAAAAAATGCTTTACAGTTGTCTGAGTAAATCTCATCTGTTAGATCTCACCACATCAAACGGTATAGAAAATTTGGTAAGATGCTGGGTAGATGTTAGGGCTGCCGAACCGCTCCCTATCTATATATATATATAGGGTCAGGTTCAAGGGCCATATGAGAAAACATATGTAAAAACTTTCGTTTTAATAAAATTTAAAATATGGGTTAGAAATTTTGGATTGAGCTGATTTTTTGTGAGGATGATCTCTATGATGGGAAGATCATCAAAAAAAAAAAAAAAATCAGCCCAATCTGAAATTTCTAACCCCATTAAAAGTGATTTAGAATGTGGACCATCGATTTTTTACCTATTTTTATTACTAATTTGTAAATCATTTTTGATGGATTTAGAAGTTTTTGATTGAGCTGATTTTTTGTGAGGATAATCTTTTCATCATAGTGACCATCCTTGCTAAAAATCAGCTCAATCCAAAACCTCTAACCCTTATTTTGAAAAACGAAAGTTTTTTCATATGTTTTCTCATATGGCCCTTGAACCGCCCCCATATATATATATATATATATATAGGGGACGGTTCAGCAGCCCTAAAGTTTGCCAAGTTTGGTGCCAAATATTTTTCAAAATATGGGTTAGAAGCTTTGGAATGAGCTGATTTTTTGTGAGGATGATCTCTATGATGAGGAGATCATCCTCACCAAAAATCAGCCTATTCCAAAACTTCTAACCCCATCAAAAGTGATTTACAAAAATTGGACGGTCCACGATTCTTCAACTTGTAAACTAGGGTAAGAAATTTCAAAATGAGCTGATTTTTTGTGAGGATGATCTATTCACCATAGAGATCATCCTCACAAAAAATCAGCCTATTCCAAACTTCTAACCCCATCAAAGTGATTTACAAAAATGTTTGGCACCAAACTTGGCAAACTTTAGGGCTGCCGAACCGCTCACATATAGGGGAACCGCTCCTATATATATATATATATATATATATATATATATATATATATATATATATGGGTTTAGTTCCGTAGACACATAAAGCTACTCATAACGCTACAACGTTTTTGTCTTATATGGTTAAAAAGATTCGGAATGGGCTGATTTTTTGTGAGGATGATCTCTTTGGTGAGGGGATCATCCTTGCAAAAAATTATTCCATTCCAAAACTTCTAACCCCATCAAAAGTGATTTACAAAAATTTGACGGTCTAAAATTTTTCAACTTGTAAACATGAGGCTAGAAGTTTCATAATGGGTTGATTTTTGGTAAGGATGATCTCCTCAACATAGAGATCATCCTCACAAAAAATCAGCCCATTCCAAACATTTTTACCCATATAATATATATATATTGATTTGTTTAAAAACTAAACTTGGCCATGAACTCTAGAGGATTGAGATCTCATTTGGGTCAACATGACACCACATGTGGTCCTACATGGACCAAAGGATCACATTTGGGTAACATGGATTCACATGTTGGTCCAGTTGACAACGCAACCCTTTAATAAATCAAAAGTTATTCGAAAAAAAAAAAAAAAAAAAATCTTGCTCTTAACTGATCAAAGGCTTCCATGGACGGGCATGCACTGGACTCCCAAATTTAAAATATGTTCATCAATAGTGAAAAAAAAAATTGTTTCAAAACTTTTGTAGAGTTCTTACAATTTTGACCCCTACATCCACGTGGCACCTGGTCATACATTTGGATGCCATTTGTATGTGCAATCCATATATATATAGTTAGTCCTTCTATCCATGCAACCTAATCTCTCTCTCTCTTTCTATATGTATGTCTACCTGTGCCTACCTGTGTATACATTGGGATCCATAGGATTGTGTGTTTATGAGTCCACGGATACAAACTGTACATATTTATAGTTCGAACAAAACAACTTGCATGAGTATATGTCATGGTTTTAAAACTTGGTTTGGCATCTTGTTCATGGATGAGATCGAGTTGTTTCGGATGAGTCAATTCGGATCGGACGATATAAATCTTTTAACTCGGTATAAAATGATTTCTATATATATATAAATGAAAAATTTATAAATTTTTTTAATAAAATAAGGGAGCTGAGATTAGAAGATTTTTATCATAAATTCATGTTTTATTTATATAATAGATATTTAAACTCTAAAAAATTCATTATTTTAATCAAAATCCCAATTGACTCAATCGAGTTTTACTGACTCGTCCAAGATTTTCAAAATATTGTTTGAGACATGTCATTTATCTCGAGAGATGGTACGAAGATTGAGACACTGTATATCCATCTCATTTGTTAACGATATGGAGATTATTGAGGAGTGTCATCTCAGTCTATTAAAACACATTATATATGTACCAATGGGATGGTAGGCGAAATGTAGGTGCTGCTCACCAATGGCTCAATGAATTGAGTCCTTGGGCAAAGCCACCAAAAGATGAATGACCAATACAACATCATCATATGTGCTCGAAATTCTGTATGTGCCATCTACGTAAGAGATGCCCTTTTTAATTCCAAGTCGTGACCATTTTAGGTTTACAAATTACAAAGGAATTGAACAAACATAGTTTTCCTTCAAGTATATTAAATAAAACATAAATAGCTTTGCATGATCATGACAAAAGTAAGGAATGCCATCCATGTAATGAATTGAAGACTTGAGGAAGCCACCTAAAGGCAGCATAGGTAGGGCTTACAATGGTACGGAGTTTTATCCGAAATCTGAGTGATCTGAATCCAAATCTAACGGCACTACTACACCGAGTGGAATAGGAGGCGCTCATGTTTTAATCTTTAACGTTGGCTTTCAAGTAAAACGATGTTATCAAGGTTTAATTTTCGTGGAAAGATGTGCAAAAATTTTCTAAAGATATATAACATTTGTTTTTTCATAAAACCGACATTATAACTTTTACTTAAAAATTTATAGTTAAATTTATAACGTCGGTTTTATGAAAAATCGATGTTAAAAAACTCTTTCTTTTTGTGGTTTTTTGTGCGAACTCTAGAAAGGTTTATAATTACTGTTTTTACTCAAATCAACGTTATAAAAACATTAATTATATTATATATAGCTTTCTCTTTTCTACCTCAAGTTGTTTTTTATCTGTGCTCCAAATCTAACCCTAGTTAAATATAAAGAAAAAAGAAAAAAACTTTATAATTTCATCGAGACCGACAGTATTGGCACAGAAGGGTTTAGGAAATTGTGGAAAACTTCAATTTGATAAGTTAAACAAGGAAGGAAAGCAACATGGCAGAAGCAATCACTGTATGCTATAGCTGCTGAAATTCGATTTCAAGTCACAGATCGAGAAATAAATTAAGTGTTTGAGATAACCCTTAAATTGATAAGCAATCATTGTGTGCTAGCTGCTGATGATCGAAGTTCAATTATATATATTTATTTCTGGATTAATATGGCCAAATATATATATATAAAATATGGTTTATAACATCGGTTTTATAAAAAACTGACGTTATAAACTCTATATTTCACGATTTTATAAGCGATGACATTTTTCGTTATTTTTTATTTCAATTATAACGTCGATTTTATAGAAAATTCACGTTATAAAGTTAGTGACATTTTTGTAATATTGTATCTTTTGTTATAACGTCGATTTAAAAAAACCGACGTTATAAAGTTGATGCCATTTTCATAATATTGTATTTTAATTATAAAATTTAATTTTTAAATATAAGGTCGATGTTTAATAGAACCAACGTTATATAATTGATGTCATTTTCGTAATAATTTTTGTTTTAATTATAACATTGGTATTCAGTGAAATCGATGTTATAAAATTGATAGCATTTTTGTTGTATTTTATTTTTAATTATAACGTCGGTATTTAGTGAAACTGATGTTACATTGAATTTTTAGTTTTAAACTATAACATTAGTTTTTAGTCAAATCGATGTTATATAATTTGATGGAATTTTTCGTAATTATGCTTGTTAATTATAACGACAGTTATAATTAAAATCGACATTATACACTTTTTAATAATTAGGGCTTTCCGCCTCATTCTCTCACTTTCGCATTTCTGTTCTATTGCTCTAAAATTCTTCGTTCTCTCTCAAGCTCTACTATCTCAAACATGATCTACTCTCTCAATCTCTCAACTTTCTTCTATCTCAATCTCTGATCAACTTTCTTTCACTCAATAGCTCTCAAGTTCCATTTAACTTGAACGACTCATAAATCGATCTCTTTGTCGTCTTCTACATTTGTTCGAAACCCTAGCTCTCTCGAACTCGATCGGTGAAATAGGTAAGATATTTACGACTCGATCAATGAAAGTTTCTTAGTTTAATTTGTTTATTACTAAGTTGATCTCATTGAATTTTTTTTAGGTCTAAATCATAAAAGAAAACAAGTTCAAACTTCACAGACGGTTCGATATCATTCTCCCTCTCTCAAACCCTAACTTTTTAAGGTATTGTTCTATAAGCTTTTCTAGTGACTTTGCTTTAGTTTCATTTTACAATGATGTGTTGAAATTTATTGTTAATATGTGATATATTATATCTACACTTAAGCAAAAAAAAGCTCACAATTACAAAAGAAAATAAAAAAAAAAATTCATTACAATTGTTTTAGCTTTGGTATCTTAATCACCATCTGTCCGGGCTTCATCAATATCTCATTTGCCAAGTTTTGCAATAGTAATTTCTATTTGGGGCTTGGACAATTGACTAAGTGATTAGAAATGATAGGTTGAATCTACTAAATATATGCCTTTTGGACAACTATGTTTGTTACTCAATTAGTTACATGGATGATTGGCATATAAGGTTGAATATTACTGAGACACACATTTTCTTCTAGTTATTTTTTTTCACTTGATTTTGATTTCTAATATAGATTTTTTTTTTTTTTTTTTTTTTTTAAAGTTTTGTCATTTCTATTAGACAATTTACAGAGTAACACCAAATTGCAATAAACCAAAGGGTTTCCAAATTTTCTGATCACCTGTATTTGTAATTTGCTGCTTACGTTATCGGCTACTGCATTCTATTGCGGTATAAGTATTCTTGAATGTGCTATTATCCTTTGCATGTAAACTTACCTATTATTTGCAATGCTTTGAGAACCTCTATTTGAACTTTTTTCCCCTTTTCGGTAAGTAGTACTTTTGAACAATGTTTTCCTCCCAAAAACATTTGTTAAACATTAGTTGTAAATTCCCAACGAACGTGAAATGACTATAGTTCACAATTTGATGGTTTAGATGAAGTTCGACACTGACCCAAAGTGAGGCCTTGATGATCATCAAGTGGGTCATCTGGTAATCATTTACGCAAGACAAACAATTTGGCTATGGGTCCATCTTGTTGGTTGTCATTCTAACTTTCAAAATTAATGTTTATATCATTATATAAGAGCATTCTTGGTGATCAGTGAGGCAATTAAGGAGATAAATAGCCTAATGTTAGTCCCATTGGATCTACCTTATACTCATACTTTCATCTTTTGATTTATCATCCATATTATATACTTGATTTAGATTTAATTTTTTTTTACTTTTTAGGAAAAAATATAATTGCTTGAATGTATTATAATACTATAGTTGTTGTTGTGCTGTAGAGATTGAAGCTTGCTTATTAAGAATTAATATTGACTCTAGAGATAAAGGCTAAGAATATCGAAACTTGCTTATTTATTCTATCAATAATAATTATATGTACATAAACTTAATATTGATAAAGAAGATTAATTTTATTAGTAGAATCAATTTATAATTATATGAATTACCATTTGAAGTTAGAAACATAATTCAAGATTAAGAACAATCCTTGAAGCTTGGTACTTAAGAAATGAGCTTGTGATATCACATGTGAACCCTTCACCACAATTCGATTCTTAATATAAATTATTAATTAAGTTCTTGGTCAATTATTGTAAACAAAACATTTGACTATATTTTTAATATTTATATGTTAGAGTTGATTATTGAGTTTAGAAACATAATCCAAAGTTAAGAACAATCCTTGAAGCTTGGTGCTTAGGAAATGAGCTTGTGGTATCACATGTGATCCCCTCACCACAACTCGATTCTTAATACAGATTATTTATTAGATTTATTGGTAAGTTAGTGTGAATAAAACATCTGACTATCTTACTAATATTTATGTGTTAGAGTTAATTATTGGGTTTAAAAACATAATCAAAAGTCAAAAATAATCCTTGAAGTTTGGCGTTTAAAAAATGAGTTTGTGGTATCACATGTGATCCCTTCACCACAACTCGATTCTTAATACAAATTATTAATTTGATTTATTGGTTAGTGAGTGTGATCAAAACCCTCAATAATCTTTCTAATATGCATATTTTATAGTTGATTATTGGGTTTAATTGTTATTGTCAATATTTATTACAACCTGTGATACTTTTTATGTTTAGATTTTCAATTAAATCATCCTAACTAGCTGTAAAGAGTCTATAATTTAATACATGAATTGATAATCACATTATGTATATGGATATAATGTGATGTGGATTAATAGGAAATATAGAAAGGAGATTAGCTAGGGTGTATGTTAGGAGGTGGATGGTTATACCTAGATTGGAAAAATATATATTGAATGTATGAAAGAGATTTTTTATTTATTTTTACTTTATGACATGAGTTTAAAGTTGGAATATTTCATAAATATTACAAATGGATAAATCTTGGATGTCTAAAGATAGAGTATCAATAAAATATGAGGAGAGGGTTGAATAGTTTATAGAATTTGTAGCAAACAATGTTAATGACCCAAAATTAGTATAATGTCCATACAGAAGGTGTAGTCACTTCAAAAAACATATATTGGAAGAGATAAAATGTCATTTGTTTAGTAATGTGATAGATCTAACATATCTTGCATGAGTTTCTCATTGAGAAAAAGCTATCGAAAAAATATCAACAAGTGAAAATGTATAACAATTCAATTATGAGCCAGAGGTTCAAAATGTGACCCGGGAAGATGTTGACGACATAATTGAGATGGTTGAGGCTGCATACGATCAATTTTCAAGTAATCTTAACAAGTTTCAAGAATTACTCGAAGATGCTGAAAAATCGTTATATCTAGGTTGCTCGAAACTTACAAAGTTATCAACATTGGTGAAATTGTAGAACTTGAAAGTAGGAAATAGTTAGTCAAATAAAAGTTTTATCAGAGTTATTTATTAGGAAATATGCTTTTGAATCCTAATGACATGCCTATATCAATTCATCAAGCCAAAAATATATTAAAAACTTTGGGAATAGAATACAAGAAGATATATGCATGTCCTAATGATGATGCTTATTGGTCGTCGTGGTGGTGGTGGCATGATGGTGGCATGGTAGTGGTGGTCGTGGCATATTGGTGATGGTGGTGGTGGTGGTCATGATCATGGCATGGTAGTAGTGGTTGTGGCATGGTGGTGGTGGGGTCGTGGCATGGTGGTGATGATCGTGGTGGTGGTAGTGGCATGGTGGAGATGGTGGTTATCGTAGCATGGAGATAGTGAATTGCCATGGTGGTGATTGGCCAGGATGGACTACAAGGGACCATCGAAGCAAGACTTCCCACTCCCAAAGTCATTAGCAGATATTGGACGATTTGGTGGTAATACACATCTTTTTGATCATTTCATGTAGAATGAGAACTTGTTGGAGAGATACCGGAGAGGTTACCCCCTAATACATGTGTAAAGCCTAACGAACTAGATAGATAACCCAATTATTTTCTTGTAACACTCAAGTTAGGGCATGAGTAACTCTTTTTGTACTCTTTATTTTGATATAGTGATTTGTTGTCAGTTTGTCCTGTGATTTTTTTCCCTCCTTCTTGGAAGGTTTTTCCATGTTAAAATTTCTGTGTTTCTTGTTTGTGCTTGTTACTTTAATTAACTAAATTAGTTTTCATATAATTTTTTTATTAATTAGTTTCTATCAAACATATATGCATGCTTATAAACTTATAAATAACTTGACTTATAGTTATAAGAACATTTGAATCTTAAAAACTAATATAATTTTTGAAACCAATATGTATATGATCTTATTAATTGCATTATTTGTGGTGGTGGTGTGGCATATATGCATCTTTCTGTTTTTGCAGGTTGCATATGTACATGTTTTTGTTTCTAGAGGTTGCATGCATATATGTTTTTGTTGCATGCACATATAATTTTGTTTATGTTATAGCAATAGGTTTTGTTTCTATTTTGTAGGGCACTGCCCAAATAAAAAAATTATTAAAAAAAATTCTACATATAATGTTGATTTTTAATAAAATCGACGTTATATTATAATTATTTTTTACATTATTTATTATTACTGACTTACCTTTGACGATGGAACATAAAAAACTGACGTCATTCAAAAAAAATATAATGTCGGTTATAAATCGGCATTAAAGGGCTTATTTCTACTAGTACTGGTTTTGTTTCATCTAGTATATTCGAATTAAAATATGGTTTAGATATGGGTTAATATTCCTTGACCTGAGTCGGATCTGGGTTAGATACGGTTTCATCCTTATATCCGCTAAGATACGAATGATATATTACTTTGCAAGTTGTATTGTTATATTTTTTAAGTTATCCAACCAACAATGGTTGGTTGTTGTGATCAACTTCTCTTTAAAATGGAATGGTCTTTAGTTCAAATCACCATTTAGTCACATTTCAGAAATTTTATTTGAAATAATCTTAAATGTGACATGAATTAAGTTTAGAATCCTTAAAATTGGATTTGGACAAGTTTAGCATTTAAACAAACTAATCAATTCTCTTTAAGTTGGGGTATAATTAGAAAGTTAAATTATCTTTAAGTCTATAAATATAAGAGCCTCCATCATTTGGGGGGAATTTGGATTACTTTCTCTCAGAAGATAGAAACTCTCCCTCTAAAGAAGAAAAAAGCTTTCAAGCCTTCCTCTAAAGATAAAGTAAAGTTCTTCAAATATCCAAACTCCGACTAAAGAGAAGATCAAGCATAAAACCCTTCTCTAGAAGTCAAGAATTTTTTTTTCAGTCAATAAAGTAAAAAGCTCGAAGAGAAGAAAATCTCCAGAAGGTTCTACAAAAGATCAAGCACAAACAAAGTCACTGTCAAAGCAACTTTCTCAGTCAATAAAGTACGAAACCCGGAGATAAGAAAAGCTAAATATATTATTTTTTTGTACTTGACTGTTAATCAGAGGATAATTCTGAGATTTTTGCTCTTGTTTTCATCAAAATCAATAAAATCATTTCCAATCTTATTTCACAAATCTTGAGGTAGATTTGTAAAATTTATTGTCAACAGCTGGAAGTTGGACTTCAGGTTGTATTTGGAAAGGAAATCATTAAGGGTTACCCCCAACTCCTTCACTCTATCAACCAAGCGATAGAAATTGCCTGACATTTGGCCAGGAGCCCGGTTTATCTCACTTAAGACTTCCCTCAGGAAAGGGAAAAGGGACAAACTATGGCAAGCCCTGATTCGACCAACATAGTCCATTATTTTCCCCTGGCGATGCTCATCAGAATTTTCAAGATCATTACATACCCTAAGGGACACTGATGAAGGGATCAAATAGTTTTTGTAAAATTTGGTAAGGTTAATGGCCATTAGGACCTAAGATTTGAAATAACCAAAAAGAAAAGGGAAGAAATCACTTCTGAACAAGAAGTGAGAAAGACTCAAGAGCTTGGATGGCTCTGAAGGTTCAGAAGTAGATAAATAGAATTCCAGAAGCAAAGAAATAGGCAATAGAAAGAGAAAAGTTTCAAATTTTTGCGATCTATTTATAGTCTAGATGGAAGGGAGGACATACACCTTTTAGCAAAAACCCACTTAAACCCTATCATTCCACTTTTAGGGTTTAGTAAGAAACTTAGTAGACACGTGTATGATTAGAGATGGGAAACAAAACATCTTTGACGTTCAAAACATGAAACGACATACTATTTAATGTGATAAGACATTAAAGGCGAATGAAATGATTAGAGTTAAAAATAATGTGCTATTTAATGATACCTGTTTGAGAGAAATAACATTTCTCAAGATGATGACAAAGTTCCGTGTCTTCTCGAGAAGGGGTAATTGTATAGGATAAAATCAGTGACTCATCTAGACCTTACATGTATTACCAAGATAACATGAATTGGAAGGTAGATGAGATCTTGAACGATAAGTGGTACATGGGACGAGCCAATGACCCAACTCAGTCCAGTAGAAGAGTATGGCACGGATCGAAGTCTACCCTGATTAGCAGGACAGATTGGATCAAAGTCTGCCTTGAATAGCAGGGTAGACCGAATCTGAATTTCCGTACAATTCTTTGGCTGGCCCACAAAAATCCAAAATTCTAGGAAGAATCCGTTGATTCATGGCATACGATAAGGAAGAAACCATTTACGAAGTAAAATCCCTATGATCATAGGATCTTACAAAATCAAATCTCGAATAGAGTGGAAACCCTAATGTTGGGGGTGGGATATATGATAGAGGTGGGTCGAGGAGAGAAAGATCTTTTCTTTGGATCTTTGGAGATTAGGAGAAAAATAGAAGCAACATCTTTTCAAAAATTCTAAATTGATCATTGGAGAATCAGTGACAGGTACTACACCAGTGCTGGCAAGAATGAGGAGCATCTTCGAAGAAGCAGCATCGTAGATCTTAAATTTACCTCTACAAAAAGTTTTTTTTTCTTAATTAATTTTTCACTTTCAAAAATAATGATTTGATACTCTATTGGTATTAAGACCTTCACACTTAATAACCTAGCAAAACAAAATAAATAAATAAAAAGGAGACCAAATTTGATCACCTCAAATTTGAGGTCCTCAGATATTTTGTCTGAAGTTACTCAAAATAATTTCCATTCACTAGTGATGTATTCTACTATTTAAATTTTTTATTTTTATTGGGACCCACCCATTCAATATTAAAGAAGAAATTAAGGTACACACTGTCGTCGAATAAACTATTTTGGCACGTTTGATGGTGATGGTGATGGTGATGATGATGATGAGTGTATCATATTTATGTAGAATATTATATGATAACACTTGCTGGACAACAATTTTTGGTGTGGGGGTCACTGAATATTCAAATGATCCTTGGCTCATTATGTAATATAATTTTCTTAGGGTTCACATTGTTGAGGAGACACCCAAAGAATTCTCAGACTCTACTTTTCCTTGAATTATTCTCTGTGGGTTGGGTTCGATGAATCAAGGCCTAGTCAACTGCTTGAAGGACTATATTGTATGTATTAGTTTAGTCCCACAGCTAAGCAAGAAGACAACAATGGAGACAAATAGGGCTGCAGTATGACTATCTTGTTCTCTTGGGCCAGCTTTCTTAACAAAGAAACCTCCATCATCGTTGAGGAGATCGAATTAGGGAGTATTTTTCTTAGCAAAAGGCTGAAGTGATTTCGTACGAAACTGTATTCAACACTGAGTGGATGTGGAGCTGTGCTCAGTAGATAGATGATTTTCCCCGAGATATGAGCGAAAACCATCTATGATTCTAAGCACAGCTCAACGTCAAACATAGTATGCCGTGCAGTCACTGTAGCATTGTTCTTTTTCCTATGATGTAACTTGTAAATAATTGTAGCATTAGTCTTTGGGACAAGTTTAAAGAAACGTGCATGTTTGGGTGAGAGGTTACCCCTCCACGAATTTTGGAGGTACCAATGGATAGAAAGAAAAAGAAGAATTTTCCACGACCTGAACATAAAATGTCACTTCTACATTTGACCCTTTAATGTTGGGAAAATTACTTAAAGACCCTCGTGAAAGGGTTTCTTTCTAAGGTTCGTGCAGTTGCTTAAGAAGACATTTAGTGAACTTTTTCTTTCTACATGATCCCTCGTACTGTCAAGTTAAATTTTGTCATTGTCAAACTCACTACTATTTACTATTAAGTTTACCACTTTTTATTATTGTCGAGTTCAACTCTTTTTAATTACTGTCAAGCTCACCACTTTTTGTTGTCGAGTTCACCACTTATTAAATAAAAAGTGGTGAACTCGACACCGGTAAAATCCACCCATTTTCAATTTTCGAATTTTTTCGATTAAAATACATGGAAAGATCGACTAAAAACTTGATATAATGATATGTTTAAATGATTTCAACTAAAAATAACCATTCTTGATCAATTTTCATCCAAAACCTAAGAAAAAAAGTGAAAAAAAACTCCTAATTGTTTACATACATCTTTAAAATATTTGAAAAAACCCTTGAAATGATTTTTTCTTTCTTAAATTCTTTTTGATGGAATGGAATCTCTGAAACTCGATTGAAATGTCAAAAATCCAAATTTTCGTTGAAAACAATTAGTTCGAACGGTTTAGGCATCCAATCGTGAGAAATGTGGGAGATGAGATCCAGGGACCATTTAGAAAGAAAAAGTTTACTCAGTATCTTGTTAAGCAACCGTTAAAAACTTATGTACTATTTAGAAAAATTCCCTTCTGCGAGGATCCTTCAATTAACCTTCCTTTTACAGTTTGGCTCACCTTTGGACACATAAAACAACCAAATTGGTGGTTTATACTAGGGGTGCTAACGGGCCAATACTAATCGGGCATAAATATCTTAACCCAGCTCACCCATTTATTAAATGGTTTCCATCTTAGAAAAGTCAATAAATCCAAGCCTTGTCCGTTGTATTTCTAGCAATTTGTCTATTGGGCAAAACTTTTTTTTCTTGAGTAAATTTAAAAAGAGAGCTGCTATTAGCACTCCAACTATTACTTATTACACTCTATTTATTAAATTATTTATCACCCCCCAATTAAATATTAAATATTATCACAAACCTTGGTAAGTGCCTCAGGAAAGGTAGGTCAAGTGTTCGAAACTTCACGAAGTAATGAATTCCTTGGGGCCACTCTCCAGGTCCGATTGATGATTCAACCACTTGCACGTAGGAATTTTTGAGGGGGCGTTGCATGTGACCGTGGGATTAGTCTCACCCGCAATATATATATATATATTACAAAACATTATAACACTCCTAAACATTTTCAGAGAGAGAGAGACTTACTATTGGCACCCTACTTGTACTTATTCTCAACGATTCACTTGTCTTTTTAATTTTTAATTTGGGTGTAATAAGTAAAAGTTGTGGTGCGAATAGAGCTCTCTAAAAACTGGATAGAAGAAAGGTCTTAAAATCATTTGATCGAATTGATTTTTAGTTAGATGTGGGATTCTAATTGTTATTCTATTGGATTTGTTTCATTGTTCCTAAACATGAATGATCTTCAGAACCCCAATCCATACCAAGTTAGAAACAGATCTTTTGCATAGATTGTGCATGGCTCACTACAGTATAATAGGGCTATAACGACGGCTGTGACCGTCACTATAGGAAAAAATATCGTTGCAAAAACATCTAGTGACGGCCTCCCAGGGAGGCCATCGGTAGTCGTCGCTAATAGTCCCATCGCTATATGTTATATCGACAACCAGTCGTTAGTGTAGGACTTATAGCGACAGGCGATATTGGCCGTCACTATAGGGTATCGTTTTAAAAAAAAAATAATTTACTCTTTAGCTACGCTTTTGGCCATTGCTATAAAGGCTTTTGAAGAAAAAAAAAATTTATTTTACACTAGCCCCCTCATGTATTGCTGAATATTGGAGATACCCCTATGTTTTGAAATTGATGACCATGACCCCAATTACCAATATGAAAAGACCCAAATGCCCACTCTACTAAAGTTCATTATGTTACTATTACCAGATTGTGATAAAAATTCTCACCAAACGTCCTTGATGAGGTACTAATTTTACTTTTACATTACAAAAATTAATAGACATGGAGTAATTATAATTAATTAGTTGCCTTTGCTGAGGTCTTGATAGGATATGAAGCATCCATGGCTATATCACATATTCCCTCTTCATCAGCTATGCCGCGCTGCATTCTTATGTAACCTTTCTCACCCCATTCTGGTCCCCATGAGTTCTTCACTATCCAATACTTGGTCCCATCTAGAGTTGCTCCATAGCCCACAATCGCCGCCCCATGATCTAGTTCTTCGCCACAATCTCCCGTGAATACGCCCTGTGATCATAGTCGAGTCGATTCATGCATATAAATTAAATTCAAAATATTAAGGCCATACCCTCTTGAGCTAAATTTTTAGGCTGTTTAGATAAATGGGCCAAGATTGGTCTTTAGAATTAACAATAAAAAGGTCAGACTCTAACCCTTATTGGATGGGCAAGAATGGCCTTACATCTAATCCAAACTTGGCCCATTAACACCCTTAGATAGGCTAGAATGATACAAACCAAACCAATATACCAAGACATTAGTGCTATAATGGTGTAGAAATTACACCAATGTGATAATTTCGTAGATAGTTAAAGAGAGCTTCTATTGCCACACAACTTTTGCTAACACCACACTAAATATGTGCTACTCTTTGGTGATTTACACATGAATTGGGGTGGCATTAGCAAAAGTTGGTGTTGTAATAGAATCTTTCTACTCAAATTCTTAAGCGAAATACCTCGGACTAAAATTGGAAGTGAGAACCATCAGCGTCAATGGTAACAGATATGGGCTGATTAGCAACAGCTTCCGTCAAGGCATTCTCGTTGTTGGCAGGTAAATTTACTGACAGAAATCTTCTGAAATTTAATGTCAGAGTAACTCTACCTTCATCATAGCCCCAAATACACCATCTATGAGAAACACAAAAATGGAAGAGAGATGTAATAATATTAAATCCACGATAGAAGAAATCAAGACAATGGATACTGCTAAAATGAGATAGGATATAGAATTATTATTCACAAAGGGAGGAAATGATTGGTAGAGATAAGAACATCTGTAGCATACCCAAGTACCCAACTCGAGCAATCACAGTTAATTCAAATACCACATCATATAGGCATGTTTTGGCTAAATCGAAATACCTTACATCATCCACAAAGATGAATATGTAGATCATTTAAAGAAACACGTATTTTGAAGGTTTAGAACTAAAAATGCATTTCATCAAATAACTTTAGAAGACATATTAACTTTAAAACGCCTTAAGCCATTTGAGCTAGCTGAGTTTCTAATAAGTCTGACTTGTTAATCACTTCCTGTCGATTCCTAAGGAAATTCACATTGGTTAGAGTCAATGGACTCAAAGGGATATTCACATGCTTCAAACACCAATCGATGTCCCAATGATCACAGACATGAAAAAAAAATGCAAATACTGATAAAACCATAACTATAGAACTACAAAAACCCTTGAAGAACTATTCAAATTTTAAAATGCACTCCCCTTCCTTGGTTTGAAGATACATGTAAGTGTAATAAAGATGATTAAATCAAGGTATGGCAAAACAAAACAATAATAAAAGAAAAACATAGAGAATAGATCCCAACCCTCCATTTGTGGGAAGTTTCAACCTATTAGACCTCTTATCACACTATCAAACAAATAAATAATTAATAATTAAAAAAATTCTCTCTTATCAAAACGTACTATCAAACAGTAATACCTTATAATCATATTTCGAAAATGGCTGTGAATACACCTCACAAGAATTTGTAAATTTTTGTGAGAACCATGGTATTCAAAAGCAACTTACAGTAGCATATTCGCCATAGTAAAATGGCATTTCAGAAAGGAAGAACCGTACAATTCTAAACATGCTACAGACTATTCTGTCAAAAGGTCATATCCCAAGAAGTTTTTGGCCTGAAGCAGTCATCTAGAGCATTCACATTTTGAACAGAAGTCCGACTCTAGCTGTTCAAAATGTGACGCTTGAAGAAGCATGGAATGGATGCAAACCAAGTATCAACCACTTAAAAATGTTTGGTTGCATAGCATATGCACATATTCCAAATCAAAAGAGGAAAAAGCTTGATGACAAAGGAGAAAATTGCATTTTTCTTAGTGTTAGTGAAATGTCAAAAGCATACAAATTGTACAATCCTATCACTTAGAAAATTGTCATTAGTCATGACGTAATTTTTGATGAAGGAAGATTCTGAAAATGGGATGAAAACACTACCAAACAACAAATACAAGCTGATTTTGATGGTGAAAATAAAGAAGAAAGGCAACAACCCCTACAACAACAAATTCCAGCAATTTTTGTACTTGACATTCCACCAAATGAAGCTCCATCTTCCGCTGAAACTTCACCAGCAACAATAGAATCCGATGAACATGTTAATGCATCAGCAAGTTAGTGTTCCCAACGTGTTAGAAAGAAGCTAGTGTGGATACAAGATTATGAGGTAACTGGGATTGATCAATTTGAGGATCCACTTACTCATTTTGTTCTATTTTCAGATTGTGATCCTATAGTTTTTGAACATGTTGTCAAAGAATTGAAATGGAGGAAGGCGATGGATGATGAAATTACTACCATTGAAAGGAACCACACATGGGAGCTGATTGAACTTCCTAAAGGGCACAAGACTATAGGTGTCAAGTGGGTTTACAAAACAAAGCTGAAGGAGAATGGAGAAGTTAACAACTACAAGGTGCGCTTGGTAGCCAAGGGCTATAAGAAAAAATTTTGTGTTAATTACAAAGAAGTTTTTACTCCGGTTGGTTGCAAGGCATGACACAATCAAATTGGTGATTGCATTGGCAGCTCAAAACTCATGGCCTATTTTCCAATTGAATATGAAATCAACATTTCTACAAGGAGACTTACAAGAACATGTATTTGTTGATAAACCTCCTGGTTATGTGAAGCTAGGTAATGAGCATATGGTGTATACGTTGAAAAAAAACTCTATACAGGCTGAAACAAGCTCCAAGAGCTTGGTACAGTCATATAGACAGTTATTTTTTGAAGGTTTTAGACGATGTCCATATGAGCATACTCTTTTCATTAAAATTGAAGATGGAGGAAAGATGTTTTTTGTATACTTATATGTAGATGATTTAATTTACACTGGAAATGATAGGGCCATGTTTGAAAATTTTAAAAAGTCCATGATGAGTGAATTTGAAATGTCTGATCTTGAAATGTTGCATTACTTACTTGGCATTGAAGTTGTTCAATCAGTTACTAGAATTTTTATTTCTCTAAAGAAGTATGTGCGAGAAATTTTAGACAAGTTTCAAATGAAATATTGCAATTCGGTGAATACACTAACTGAGTTTGGTTTGAAGCTAAATAAAGATAATGAAGGAAAGAAAGTTGATGGAACTCTTTACAAGCAGATTGTGGGAAGTTTAATGTATTTAACAGCAACAAGGCCAGATATAATGTATACAGTGAGTCTCATCAGCAGATACATGGAGAATCCGATAGAGTTGCATCTGCTAGCTGCCAAAAGGATACTATGATACTTGCAAGGTACTAAGGAATTTGGGATGTTCTACAAGAAGGGAGAGAAGTCAGACTTGATTGGCTTTACTAACAGCGATTATGCAGGGGATCAAGATGATAGAAAAAGTACTTCAGGCTATGTTTTTATCTTTGGTTCAGGGGTTGTGTCATGGTCATCAAAGACACAGCCAATCATCACTCTATTAACTGCTGAAGCTGAGTTCATTGCTGCAACTTCATGCACATGTCAAGCCATATGGTTGAAGAGAATTCTTGAAGAGCTTCATTTCAAGAGACAAGAGCCTACTGCAATTTTTTGTGACAACACTTCAGCATTTAAACTCTCCAAAAATCTTGTTCTACATGGGACAAGTAAGCACATAGATATGAAGTTTCACTTCCTAAGAGATCTTACAAAGGCTGGAACAATTGAGCTCATCTACTGTAGAAGTGAAGATCAACTTGCAGATACATTCAAAGCCTCTCAAATTTCCTTTGTTTATGAAGTTAAGGTAATTGTTGGGTGTTTGTATGCTGGATATTTGGGGGACTTCGGAGTTTTTTGTTTTGTTTTTGAATTGTGTATTAAACTGAATGTTTGAACATTAGTTTAAAGGAGGGATTGTTGAAAAAGAGTTTGTTTGCTAGTTGTTGTCCTAGTCTTTTGGGAATTTGTTGTGCTCAGCAAGATAGTTTTCTATTTACCTAGTCTGTAGGTGTTAGTTTTGGCACGTTGTATAGTACTTATTTTCTTGCTTTTATTCGTTATGTATGAGCCTATATAACGGAAGCTCTCTTTTTGATGAATAAATATATAGAGACAATTACTTCCTCCTATCTACTCTTGTCCTTTAGTTTTTATTAAGTAAAAGCCTGTCCTCTTTTAATTGTTTCAGCAAAAGCACTATATTCTCTACTTTATTTGTAACACAAACGACTTGGCACTCCACAAGTAACTATCTTCAAGCACAAGTCACGCATCCGCTAACTTCCATAGTTTTCCCCCCAAATTTACAACTTTACAACCAAAAACAGTGTGAGAGAGAAAGAAAGAGAGAGAGAGAGAGAGAGAGAGAGAGAGAATCAGATTGAAGAACACTAAAGAGAGAGAGAATCAGATTGAATCGAGTTAAACCGATTTATAGAATTAACAAACGAAGCTCCTTGTTTCAGTTGACCAAATCCGAACTCCTTCGTTCCTTTTAGAGAGATTGAGAGATCGAAAACAACACTCTATTGGAAAAATCCAGAGAGAGAGATGCGATGGGATTTAGAAATCGACAAATCGAAAAGGATTGAGAGAGATGAGATGGGGTTGAGGACAATCATTCGTTCGCGAGGAGAAGAGAATGATTTTAGAGAGCCGCTATTGGCACCCAAGTTTTACTTATTACACTCACACTATAAACCGATGTCTCTTAAGAACTGCTTTACCCAACCTTTACTTATTGCTTTCCAACTTTAGACAACTATTTTCAAACAATCAATGTCTAAAGTCTCACGAAATTTCACACCACTCCTCGCACGAATTTTAGACATCAGTTTTTACAACGACATATGTGTAGTTAAAAAGGAGGGTGATGTCTAAAACATTTTTTGTAGTAGTGTAGAACACATACAACTTTGTATGTATGTGTTTGAGTTGTCCAAGTATTGACTCACAAGAGGTGATTCTAAAACATAAATTTAAACGTGCTTCGTAATAACTTGCAATAAATCCTTAGTAAAGAGAAATACATAATAAATATTAATCATCATGAAAGCTACCATACTAACAACAAGAATAATAACACATGAAATTTAACACAAAACTAATAGATTATCATGATACTTGACATCAAGAGATCATCGTATCGAATATAATTCTTATTTAACTAGACCACTATGTTGCTATTTTTAACACACATCTTATCATGATATGTTATCTTCATGTCATTACTACATACAATACAACATATCTAACAATCTATTATACACTCGAAGTTGAATCTGAGTAAATGCTGAACGATTTCATAAAATGGTCCTCTTCTAGCAAGATTTGAGTTTCTTCGTAGTTTCCTTCAGCTTGCGAATTCCCATATTCCTTCATCAACCCATTGAGCTCATCGGCCACTTCCATCATTGTGGGTCTTTTTGTACTAGGCATTGCTACACATTTCTCCGCAAGTTTACCAACAATGTAGATCTGCTTCATTTCATGCTCATCGACATCTCCAACATTCATAATCTGGTCAAGATGGTTTTTTTGGATTGAAGATGTGAAGAACATAACAATGCCTCTACGTTCTCCAGTTTGTGTAGTAGAAATCGGTCTCTCTCTGGTTAATAACTCCATAAGAACAACTCCAAAACTATATACGTCACTCTTCACTGTTAACTCACCTGTTTGAAGGTATTCAGGGTCTATGTACCCCATGGTCCCTTGCGCTTGTGTGGGTGCAATGGTTTGATCAAATGGAATTAGCTTCGAAGCTCCGAAGTCAGCTACTTTTGCGGTGCCCTGGCTGTCTATGAGAATATTGCTCGTCTTAACATCTCTATGAATGATGGGTGGGTCAGCTGTGGAGTGCATATAGTCGAGTGCACTCGCAATCTCCGCAGCAATCTGTAAACGAATTTTCCATGCATTTAAGATCATTGATTTTGCATTGTGGATGTGTTGGAAGAGTGTTCCATTTGATATAAATTCGTAAACCAACAATGGAACTTTGTCATCTAAGCATAATCCCAACAGCTTCACCACATTCTTATGGTTGATTTGTGAAACTATTTCAATCTCATTTAGAAATTGCTCGATTTGGTTCTTGTCTACCACTTTCGACTTCTTAATGGCAACTTCCATCTTTCCTACCAACCCTTTATATACTGAACCATTACCTCCTTCGCCAAGTAGATATTTAGAATCATAATTGTTTGTTGCCTTTCTGAGTTCTACTTCTTTGAAAATCTTCACTCTATGCTTCTTTAACAACATACCTCCATTTTCACGAAAATATTTCTCTCTGATTTTCTGTTTGAGTACCCAACAAAGGCATAAAACAACAGTTGCCATTAAGATTCCTATCCCAATAACTGCAATAAAAAAAAGAAAGAACACTTTAATATGATTTTCAAGTATAGTACCAGATGCAAAAAATAAGGAATATAAATAAGAGAATTGTTAGTTGAATTCTCTATGCATTTTGAGTAACTACAAACAATGCAATTGAAATTCGTGGTCTCTATGGGAACAATGCTCATTACAGAGAACATTTCAGTAAAGCCACACGATGGGAACACGTGTCATACAACAGCAAGTGGAGCCCAATAAAAATCAACAGATCAAAAGCCTCTAGCCAAACCAGTAAATAGGAAATGACCGAGCTCTTTGCCTCGAACCAAGCAACTATAGAAAGAAGAGAGTAAAACACGCATCCTCCTGACACAGGGGCACGAAGTACGGTATAAACCGAGCACAGTGGACACATTCACCACTTCCTTCGATGTTGTGGAAAGACAATGGATTAGTGCTCGCGCACCGAGAAGAGTTGGTAGCGCTGCCTAGATGGATAAAGACCGAGATAAGAATTGGGGTTAAAGACGTACGATGCAACACAATGAAGGTAAGGGAAACAAGTGGGGTTTGAGCCTAATCTGTTGAAGTGTATCTGAGCCCAAAGAGTGAGCTTTCTTAGTTTGGAGAGCTTACAAGGTTGGTAAGACCGTAACTTGGACCTAGAGTCGACACTCTAATAAAATAAGAAATTAAATGTGATTTGAGCTCTTCCATGCAAAAATCCCCTCATTTAATGCAAGATCTTAGAGCACTTATCAGAATAGGAGTGATTGAGACATCCCCTGATTCACCAACCCCCAAACATCGAAATCTCACCAACTCAGCATTGATGAGGCTGGGACACTACTAATCAAACTAGGTTAGGAACATTAATGAGGCATGGGGGCACGACTCCCAAAGAAAGCCAACCAACATCCATCCAACTATTGTCTTAGGTGGAATCCAACCTGGGTTAGCCATGTGGTGACACCTATCCTGAAGTCCTGACTATAAAGTGGCAATCCAAAGACTGAGAGGGGGGTTAGAAAAATTGTTCTGAGAGACTAAAGAGAAAATAATCTCTCTGCAACATCACTATTCATCTTCTTCCCCACGCTTCAAACTTTATTTTAACTAAATTATTTCGTTTACTAACAATATCATTGGAAGATCATTGGTAAGCATCATACTAGGGCCTCCATCCTTCTTCCTTCAACCTTCTATCGTTCAAAAATAAAATAAACAGTGAAATGAAGCTTTTTGATTAAGATCATCACCATCATCTACATTAAGGTACATCTTGAGGAGTGGAAGCCCAAAAAGCTCTCCATACTCATCATCGGTCCTAATGTAGATTGATTCCTTTGTGCTATACAAGGTTCTTAAAGCTAGGGCTTGTTAGAACCCATGTGATGGTTTGGCCTCATTAACCTAGTTCCATTGACCTCCACGCTTTTAATTTCTAAATTGCACATGGATTCTATAATATAATAGATATCAATTTCAAATGGAAATCCAATATCATTAAACTTATATTCTTTAAGGAATTAGTAGGAGACCTTGATGGATAGGAAATCTACTAAAAGAATTAATCTAGACCCTCAACCTTCATCTATAAAAGGGATTGGCTAACCCCATATTAGAGTTGGTAAAATGACACAAAACATTGAAAATGTTGAAATAAATAAAGTGATATCCATCGATCACAAAAACTCAACCAATCTAAATAGAGAGAATGGAGAAGGTGAGTCTAGAAGAAAAGACCAATCTGATTGGGATTTCACAAAGCATAAGGAAAGGGAAGATTAAAGAGAGCATCTTCAAAAGCACTGGATTAAAGTTTTAGTGATGGCACAAGGTAAGTAACGATAACTTGAACTAGATTTTTGTTCATGAATGATTGTTTAAGATATATGCTAGATTGATTCTATTGGGATAAAATAATAGTCGTGTTAAGATTTAATCAACATGTGATATCAGAGCATAGGTTTTGAATCTCCATATCTTGACTAACATTCATGGATAAAAGATTTCAATAACAATTTCTTAAACTCACTATGTAACCATAATTGCTGGATTTTTCATAGTTTTCTTTTACATGTATATATATGAATTTATTTTTATTTTATCTTAGAATTTAATCACATATCGATTTGGACTTCTGATTTACTATTTGATTAAAATTTAAATTTGATATTTGTTTGAATTTTTTATTTTTTACTATTTATTATTGTTATTGGAATTTCGATTTTACATGTATGTTAATTTTCAATTTCGATTTTACATGTAAATTTGATTTCTAATTTCGATTTTACATGTATGTTAATTTTCAATTTCGATTTTGCATGTACATTTAATTTTTAATTTTTAATTTTGGTTTTATGTGTATGTTAATTTTCAATTTCGGTTTTACATGTATATTTGATTTCTAATTCGGTTTTACATGTATGGTTGTTTCTAATTTTGGTTTTACATATATATTTAATTTCTAATTTTTGTTTAGGCATGTATGTTTAATTTCCAATTCAGTTAATACATGTATGTTAAGTTGCCAATTTCGATTTTAGGATTTTGATGTGATGTGTATATGGTTCCAATTTTGGTTATTAGCATTGTTTTATTTTATTTTGGTACAAGATTTGGATAAAATTAATTTATATTTTATTTTAGGATTCTTGACCAATTGAACCTTAATTTTGGCATTGAACTTTTATTATCAAAACATTAGGATATATCATGTTAGTGAAATATTAAAGTTTGATTTAATCAATCTAGTAAATATTATTGAACAATTTAGAGAAATATAAATTTCTTAATCTTGTAGTTGTCAAAGTGGCCTTAATTAGCAACATTTATAAGTTTTTTAATTGTATTAAATTTGGTCATCAGAGTGACATTAAAGAATAATAATATTTATAATTACAGACTTAATTAGGAAAATTGGATTAGTCTAAATGAAAATTTTATTTAACTAATTGAGCTCTAGGTAAGGTAATGTAATCTACATAATTTAACAAAGTTAGGATTGAATACCCAAAGGTAACAAAATTGATTAAATAAATTATATAAATTATACTAATCTTATAGGGTGAATATAATCTACATAATTTAACAAAGTTATGATTGAATACCCAAAGGTAACAAAATTGACTGAATAAATTATATAAATTATGTTAACCTTATAGGGTGAATATAATCTACATAATTTAACAAAGTTAAGATTGAATACCCAAAGGTAACAAAATTGACTGAATAAATTATATAAATTATGTTAGCCTTATAGGGTGAATAAAATTAGTCTTTACCCTTAGATGAGTGAATAATGAATATACCTACTTTAACTCAAAGGATAAATTTAGGTGATATTAATGAGTCCATCATTATTTAATTCACAACACTAATTAGAACATTATCCTTATAAAATTTCAGTTCCTGGTTTGTTGCATTCTCATGCATCTACCGTCCCAATCCTAATCAGATTTAACTTTTCAGAATGGTATGAGAACATCCAATTCACTTTATAAGTTTAGAATCTTGACCTAGTGCTCATCTATACAAAACCTGTAGACCTAACTGAGAGTAGTACGGTAGAGCAAGAAAACATGCGTCTCACTTGAAAAAGATCAAATAGGTTTAGTTTGATGTTCATGAGGATAATATCGCTAACAACATGAAGACCTCCCTACCTCCAATTGACAGTGCACAGGAGTACTTAAATAATGTGGAAGAAAATTTTAAATTTGTTGATAAATCACTTACAGGCATATTGGTGGCTAAATTGACAACTATGAAGTATGATGGGGCTTGAAGAATACAAAACTACATCCTCAATATGACGGACAAGACTATAAAGTTAAGAGCATTAGGAATGAGCGTAGATGATTCCTTCCTAGTTCAATTTATCCTCAACTCTCTCTCAACTTAATTTGAACCTTTTAAAGATCTACTACAACATTAATACAGATAAGTGGAGTGTGAACGAACTGAGTAACATTTGCATTCAAGAGGAGACGAAATTGAGATAGGAAGGGAAACAATCTACTTTTGTGATGACTCAAGGAGTAAGAAAGAAATGAAGAATAGCAAGAAAATGGAAGAAAAATTCATCAAGAAAAGGTAAAGTGTGTGAAAATGCAAATCAGATTGAAGGGAAGAACGACAATGATGTCAAGTGCTACTATGGGACACATAAAGAAGGATTGCGCAAAATGCAAAAGTTGGTTAAAAAAAAAAGATATGTCTCTTTCTTTTTTATATTATGAATCAAATTTAGCTGAAATACCTTATAATACCTAGTGGATTGATTTTGGAGCCACAACTCACATTATGAATTTGATGTTGGGATTATTTTCAAGTAGGTAACCAATGCAAAGTGAAAGATCCATTTTCATGGGAAATCGTCTCGGAGCGCAAGTGCTAGCTATAATGACCTATCATTTGGTATTGGAGACTAGTCATCAGATGAATCTAAAGAACACTTTTTATGTTCCTACCATATTTAGGAATTTAGTTTTTTTATCTAGATTGGATAGTTTGGGTTATTCGATTTCTTTTAAATGTGGGCAATTAAATTTATTTTTTCATTTTGTTTTAGTTGGATATGGGATTTTAATTAATGATTTATATAAAATAAATTTAAATTATGATTATGCCCAATCTATAGTTTCATTGCATTCAAATAATGATTTGAAACGTGACTTAATGAAAATTTTTCAACTTGTAACATAAACGTCTAGGACACATCTCTAGATCTAGGATAGAGAAATTAGTGAAGGACAAAGTTTTAGACAATTTGAACTTTACGAATTTCTCAGTATGCATGGATTGCATTAAAGTAAAGCAAAATAAACATACTAAAAAATGAGTCACAAAAAGTAAATAACTTATTGAGATCATACACACTGATATTTATGGATCTTTTCCCATTTTATGTTTGAGTAAAGAGATATTTCATCACCTTTATATACGACTTCTCTAGGTTTGGTTATATTTATATAATTAATGAAAAATCTCAGTATGTGGATATCTTCCAGATATTTATAACTGAGGTAGAAAGACAGTTAAACAAGAAGATTAAAATAGTTAGGTCAAATAGAGGAGGTGAATACTATAGTAGATCTAATAAATTAGGTTAGAACCTTAGCCCTTTTGCTAAACTCTTAGAAAAATTAGGTATTTGTGCACAGTATGCAATGCCTAAAACGCCTTAACAAAATGATGTAGTTGAAAGACGTAATCGTACACTTATGGGCATGGTTAAGAGTATGTTGAGTCATTCAACAATTTCAGAATTCTTATTGGGAGATGTACTAAAGATCACAATGTATATCTTAAACAAAGTTCCTAATAGAGAAGTTCCTAAAATTCCATTCGAGTTATGAACTAGTAGGAAATCCAGTTTAAGACACTTATATATTTGGGATTACCTAGCGGAAGCAAGGATCCATAACCCACAAAAAATGAAATTGAATCCTAAGATCATATCTAGATATTTCATTGGTTATCCAGAAAAGTCTAAAGGATACAAGTTCTATTGCCTTAACCACAGTACGAGAATAGTTAAAATCGGAAACAGCAGATTCTTTGAAAATTGTGAGATTAGTGAGAGTGTCGAACTATGTAAAATAACTCTCAAAGAAATAAGAATAGATAGCCAAACCACTTCTTAATCTTCATGGCACTGTTAATTCTCAAGATGTTTAACAACTTGAGGAGAATGGACAACAGTTAGAGTAAGTTGGTTCACCACTCCATCAAGACTCAACCATTATAATTGGAGATTCACCACCGATAATTTTGAGAAAAATTCTCAGAAGAAAAAAGACCTACTATTTCAGATGATTATGTGGTGTATCTATAAGAATCTGACTTTCATATTGGGATAAATAAGATCCGATTACGTATTCACAAACAATGAAAAGTAATGATTCTATCAAGTGAATGAATGTCATTAAAGAAAAATTAAAATCTATAGACCAGAACTATATTTCGAATTGCCTCTTAAATGTAAGAAAGTCGAATGCAAGTGAGTCTTCAAGACCAAGCATGATGCAAAAAAGCAATGTCGAATGATTTAAAGTGAGACTTGTGGCCAACTATTTTACTCAAAAAGAAAGTATTGATTACATTAAGACTTTTTCTCCAATTTCAAAGAAAAACTCACTTAGAATTATTATGGCATTGGTGGCTCATTATGATTTAGTATTACACTAAATGGGTGTGAAAACGACTTTCTTGAATGAAAGTTTAGATGAAGAAATCTACAAGGAACAACCTAAAGGGTTCACAAAAAAGGGAAAGGAAAGTTTAGTGTACAGACTTAATAAATCTATTTACGGACTTAAACAAACTTCACGACAATGGTACATAAAGTTTAACGATACCATTACCTCTTTCAGATTTAAGGAAAACACTCTTGAGCAATATATATATCTGAAGATCACTGGGAGCAAGTTTATTATGTTGGTTCTATATGTTGATGATATTATGTTAACTAGTAGTGATCTTAGTTTGTTGTACGAAACCAAAAATTATCTTACTAAGAATTTTAAAATGGCTGATATGAATGAGACAACATATGTCATTGACATAGAAATCCTTAGGAATCGATCTCAAGGATTATTAGGGTTGTCTAAGAAAGGTTATATCAGCAGAGTCTTAAAGGGATATAATATGTAATCTTGTTCTAATGGTAACCCGCCTATCGAAAAAAAGAGATAACTTCAACTTGATACAATATCCGTAGAATGATTTAGAAAAGGAACAGATGAAAGGCATTCCATACGTTTAAGTTATTAGGAGTTTAATTTATGCTTAGACCTGTACCAGACCAGATATTAGTTTTGTAGTTGGAATGTTAAGAAGATATCAAAGTAACCCGATAATAGATAATTGGAAAGTTGAAAAGAAGGTTATGAGGTTTCTACAAGGGATGAAAGACTATATGCTCACTTATAAAAGTCAAATCATCTAGATGTGATCGGGTACTCGAATTCAGATTTTATCAGATACTCTGATGGGAGAAAGTCTATTTCGAGTTTCGTATTTTTACTAGTAGGAAGAGTTATCTCATAAAGGAGAGTGAAACGGAGCATAACTACTTCATCCACCATGGAAGTTGAATTCATGACATGTTTTGAGGCACAAATCATGTTCTTTGATTGCGGAATTTTATTTCAAGACTTGGGGATGTCGACTCTATAGCCAAATTATTAAAGATATATTGTGATAATGCCGCAATTGTGTTTTTTCTAAAAATGAAAAATACTCAAATGATGCGAAACACATGAAAGTCAAGTACTTGGTAGTTAGAGAAAGAAACTAAAAATAATTAGTGTCATTAAAATATATTAGTGTTGATCCATTGACAAAATGGTTATCACTAGAAGTTTATAGAAAACATGGTACTAGGATAGATCTTTTGGAAAAATCTTTTATGTATATGGATTAGATTACTTTGAAGTGATTATATACTTGACATTAACATTAGTACTAAATAAAGTTTGCTTCTACTTATTTCTTGTTTCCAATTATATTATACATATTTTGTTTGGATTTAAGTAATACATAAAATGTCTTGATAAAATAAAATAAAATGGACACAATTACATGCTATATTAGAGAGGGTATTGATGACATTGTATATGGAAGGAAGTATGACATAAATGACATACAACCATCATGACTCACATTAATATTTAATTGAAATAGGTCATTAAGAAATTTAATTACATATGAGAATATTAATGATTTTAAAAGTCATGATCACGTATAAAATATTTTTGATTATAAAATCCTAAAGTTGAATCGATTTAAAAATGTTTTGAAATTTACTATTAGCACAATCGATCTAATGAGCCAAGTGGGAGAATGTTAAAACCCATGTGACGTTTTGACCTCATTGACCTCCACGATTTTAATTTCTAAATTGCATGTGGATTCTATAATATAATAGATATCAACTTCAAATGGAAACCTAATATCATTAGAATTATATTCTTTAAGGAATTAGTAGGAGACCTTGATAAATAGGAAATCTATAAAAGAATTAATCTAGGTCCTCAACCTTTATTTATGAAAGAGATTGGCTAACCCTATATTAGAGTTGTTGAAATAACACAAAACATTGAAAACATTGAGATAAAGGAAGTGATATTCATCGATCACAAAAACTTAGCTAATCCAAATAGAGAGAAGGGAGAATATGAGTCTAGAAAAAAAGACCAATCTGATTGGGATTTCACAAAGTACGAGAAAATAGAAGATTAAAGGGAGTATCTTCAAAAGCATTGGATTAAAGGTTTATCGATAGAACAAGATTGTAAAGATAATTTGAACTAGATTTTTGTTCATGAATGATTGTTTGAGATATGTGCTTAATTGAGTTTATAGGGACAAAATAATAGTCGTGTTGAGATTTGAATATATAAAATAATCAACAAGGCTATCTCGGACGGTTAAACATAGGATATGTGGATAGCATTTTTGATAAGTTAATGAATTGAAATTTGTCGACAACCTACGTTTGAAGAAAATGCGACCTCTATCCTGTTGATGCATTGGCGTCCTTCGCATCAAGAAATAAAGTTGACTAGTTATTATTAGAGAGTTACAGAGTTTCCCAAATCTATCAAGAGGGTGTCTTTCAAAATAGTAATTGTGAGCATTATCCGCATTACAATTGTTTTGTAAGTTCATTAATTCAAATACCCATATCTGCTGGAAAAAAAATAAAATTAAAAGAAATTAGGCTAAAGAGGAGCTCACCACAAAATACTTTAATCGAAGGATGTAGCCTGCAAGCTACTTTACCATCGCCATGTTTACCAAATGGGCAGCTGCAAGTGTAATTTCCTTGTGTATTCTCACAATTCCCTTTGCAAGAATATTTGGCTGGATCCAAGCACTCATCAATGTCTAGAAAAAGTATAGCCATCAACATTCACCAACCAACAACACCCAAGCAAATGAAACGTTAACATAAGAACAGTTGGTGTAAGCTTATTAAACGTAGTACAATAGATATGATGCACTGTAAGGTGCAGCTTGATACATTAGGATAAAATTAGAAAATGATCAGATTAGTTTGGTTACGGGTTAGAGATTATCTATTATATTATTTATAAATTGGGAAAAAAATGGGTCAAACCCAGGTCAAATCTGTATCGAACCAGGCTGGATTTGACTAGAATCCTATTGACTAAGATCATATCCAAACCATTTTGTGTACACTAAAATCGGATCTAACCTGACCTGATCCAGATTGCTCGATTTGATTTGGGTAGTTCTGGACTAGTTCACCATTCTTCCCCTGCTTTACTACTTTTCTAATCAGTATACTTACTATTATATCTCTTTCAATTTGTAAGCATTCATGACTTCAAAAGTGGTAGAAAAAGGATATTTTGGGAAACCAAAAAACTATGGTTTTCAATGTAATATATCATTTGGATCCAGATGGATCTACATCTGTCTAGATCAAGCCACATAAAATCATATGGACTCCTTTTTTTTATTTGGATCTACTCCAAGGATCCAAACCCACTAAATTTAGTTTTCCAATCATTGGGGTTTTTGATCAAGTCCGGTCCATTTTATGCCCTATGTATAAACCTTGATTGTTATAATATATGTGAAATAGGTACCTTGACATCCTTGGGGGAGGTAGGGGTTCCCTTGGTAACCTTGGTTACAGGAGCAACGATATCCAGGGCTGTTTGTAGAATTGATGCAGTGACTATTTAGTCCACATGTACTTGTTGGAGCCTTTTCACAATGCTCCTCTCCTATGACCCAGTCTAGCACCACCTGAGTGTCTAAGAACTCGCTGGCTTTAACTGAAAGATAGTCGTATGAGAAAGTGAACCAGTCCTGGTCGGCTAGGAAAGCATAACTGCATGGATTGGCATCCAAGATATAACTGTGGTTGTCAATGCTGCCGAGAGCGATATCTAATCTCTTCAGACCTGATAGAGAAACAATTAATTACTATCCACCATGATGAAATATGTAACTTCCAATTATTTGAAAGAGTAGTTTGTTTTATTTTAGGGTGGGGCTTGTTAACACCCCCAGCTTACTGATAAATAAAAAATTATGGTCCACCATGCACGTTGCAGATGTGATCGAGCTTAAAATTAAGGAATTTTATATATATATATATATATATATATGGAAAATGCTGAAGTAACATTAACATTGACATTGATTTTCACATTTCTGACTTGGATGTCCATAGATGTTTTTCATCAAGATACAAGTGACAAGCATCTATGGCTATGTGTGCACCTCCACATCAACAATGTGAGAAATGATGTCAATTTTAATGTTACTCCAGCATGACTCTTATTATTCAAATTTAATTTGTAAGAGAATAATTGTGGAAGGGTCCTGATAATATGACTTGCCACGTGGCATACTCAATCAACTCCCTGACTTGACAAGTTTGGGAATCATAGATATGTACACCTTGAAATACACGGTTGAACTTCCCCATAAAAAGTGTATCCCGAGGCATATAGATCTATAGTTCCTGCACTTGTCCATGTCAAGGAGTCGATGGAGTATGCTACCTGGTAAGTCATATTATCATGACTCATTGTGAGTTAATCGGAGTTGGAGTTGGTTGAAGTTGGAATCGGTGGAATTAGTTATAACTTCTTAAATAAACTCTAATGTTTGATTTATCTAGGAATTCAGCCTAGGAGTTGAAAAAAACCTTCAACCCTTGTATTTTGCTAAAATCAACCATGACTCGGTTAAGTCAATTTGATTTTATGTACTTTTTTTTTTACAAATAATTAACTTTAATTATTAATTTAAATATTTATTATATTAAATAAATGTGATTTTATGATTAAATATTTTCTTATCACTTTATTTCATCATAAATTATAATTATTTAAATATAAAATTCATTTAATAAGTAATGAAAGTAAGTTAAATGATTAATATACAAGATGACTAAACGAGTCAATTCGATTTTTGGGATGCAACGGTATGTTAAGATTTAGAGTAATTTTAGCCTTACTAACTTAGTAAGATTGGAAATCTTACCAAAGGTTGTTGATATCAATTTATAGCATCCAAAAACATGATTTGAAACTTACAAAATTTATTTTCCACCGTTAAATTTTAATTTAAAATTTAAGAGTTCAATAGCCGTCTTTTTTCAAAGTAATATATCATTCGGATCTATGTGGATATAGGGATGGATCCGTATCTGACCCTAATCCGACTCAGATTAAGGCACATCAACCCATATCCAACCTATTTTTTGACCTATTCTAACCACCTTATTTTATTAAAAATTAATTATTATTTAAATTGGAATCTAAATCATAAATAATGTAAAGTGAGTTGAATGATTTATATTAAAGGTGTTAATGAGTTGGGTTTTGGCACGATCCAACCCGACCCTCTATGGATCAGGTTTGGGTTTAGTTATTAAGTCAATTTAGCTATCGGGCCGACTTAGTCTAATCCCGTTTAATAATAGGGCCGAGTTTGAGTTTAAATGTAGGCCCAGTGAGTGGTCCGGTCTGCAATACTATATTAAATACAATATATAATAGTCTTATTATAAATTAATAATTATCCCCTTACATTCATAGTGCCTTTGAAAATGAGCTTGGTCCCGGCCCGCAAATGACTCGATGGTTGGTGGAAGTGGACCAGGTTTGGACTAAGCTTTTATTTATTAAACTCAGCCTGATATTTAAATGGATTGGGTTAGGGCCCAATTTTTTAGCCTAAAAAAATTCAACTCATTTAAAGCCCAGCCCAAGTCGGTCCCTGATAAGCCTAACTTATATACTAGATAATTCTGGTAAATCAACTCCATTTTTGGGATTAAAGATTTTTTCATGGAATTATAAATCTCACTCACATAGGTGAGGGTTGTAACTCCTTTAAAAATAGGAGTTGAGGAACTTTTTGGAGTAGCAACTCCATGACATTCGTGAACCAAACAACCAATCAGATATCTAAGGTGGGAGTTGTAACTCCAACTCCCATTTCCAAACACGCTCTTAGTTCAACAATATGTACATATAGTGGGAGGCCGTTCCTGTATGTCCTAAAAAAATGGACCCCACAAAACGAAACTGACCGAGGATAATTGTGAAATGATATTCACTCTCTAATAAAATAAACTTCCTAATTTTTTGGGAGACAAAGCTAGGATCGTTGAACAAAGGGAATTCACGGGCCCAGAATTATAAGGTAATCAAATTAATCGTGGATTTAAATTTGATTTCAAATGTGGGTAGCAGTCCTGGTGATTAGTAAGGAGTTAATTCTTTTCAAAATTATTGGGTCGGACTGGACCCCATAATTCTATAAAGTATAAATAAATCAAATTCTATTGTACCAAATCCGTTTCAAGTGTTAATTATATGTTAGAAATAAATGAAAGCTTCGCAAATTACAATACATTAGAAGAAAATTCCCAGTTATATATTAACAATATATATATGCATATACAAAGAAAACAAATCTAATCATTGGCTTTGGAGAGGAGAATATTAATTCTCAGACCAAGCTTTGGTGGAAGAATCGAAGAGTGATCTTGCAGCAATGGTATGCTTCAAAGACGTAGATGACTTGAATCATTGTAAATCTTGTTTTTGATATAATTAGCCCCTTTGCTTTCTTAATAAGAGAAAAAGGTAAATTTCCAAAAAGAATACAGAGAAATTAAAAAAATTTCAAAACAGTAGACTATTCAAAAAAGAGTCGTCGTAATCTTACTATCTCACGTAGCACACTCAATTCACTATAGTAGATCTGTACATGTTGGGATTCACAGTTCCATCGGAATACACATTTTTATTGGAAAGTACTGTTTTGTATCCCGAGGCAAACAGATCTACTGTCGATTGAGTGTCGCACGTGGGGTAGTCAGATTATCACAATTCTTTTTAAAAAATAAAAAAATAAAAAAATAAAAAAAGGCAAATTACCGTTTTGTTAATTAAAACATTTCGGTTAAAAGTGAGGACCTAATTCACAGTTTTATAAATAAAGAAATTCCTATTTTACAGTTTGTGGAATTAAAATGAATGATCTACTGTTTTGGAAAATTTTCAATATTCGGTAAAACAGAAAAAAAAAATAATAATAATTGGGTCTAGGTATACCTTCAGGGATTGGAGTCTGGCAATAGCCGAGCCCTGACAAAGAACTGTTATAGCTATCATTATCACTGTGGCTACATACAGACACGCATCCACCTCCGGAGTAGTTCCTACGGACATCTGCTATAAGGGCCAAAGTGTCGCAACCAGTGGCAGTAAACTTGTTAAGGGTGTTCGAGAATGTGAATGGTGATTTTTCAAGACTGACCGAAGGTAGGTAGCTGTCAGACGGTCCAGATTCATTGTAACAGTCATGAGCAGTCCTGATTTTCGCGGTGGCTAGGCCGAGTTGCACCGATATGTTGAGAATCGTAATGTTACCCATAAACAACAGTTCAGGAGGGTCATTAGTGTTGTTGCAATCTAACTTGAAAGTTGAATTCTTGTAACAATTTGGACCTCCGAAACTGAAGGGGTAGGGAACGCTGATGTTGCCACATTTTTCAGGGCAATTGGGCTTAGCTACAGATGTTGCGTCTGCTCCTGCAACTACAAATACTACTGCCCACAACAAATGTAAGGACGTTTTCTTCCCTCCCATAATCAACTTGTTCTTATTCTTCTCTTTATTTTGTTGGGCATTTGAGATAGAAATACCACAACCTTTTATAGACGTTTCTAACGTATGGATGATATTTGATTGTTTTAGTGTCGGTGTCAAACATATGGATGATATTTGAGAAAAATAAAAATAAAAATAAAAATCCAACAAGTAATTTATAGGATTTTTCTTCATCATTCGTCTCATCCCTAACCCCACCGCTAGTTTCCATGAGAATCAAAGGTCCAAGGGCCCACTGAAGTCGAGGAAAGAGATACGATGTACTTATACGCTTATAAGTCAATGATATGCATGATTTTCAATTTAATGGACACTTAAGTCGGGGGTGTCATATATATCCGGGTCGGGTCAGTTCAGTTTTTAGATGAACCAGAATAAGAAGGGTAATTTTCTTTGGATTCTAAAATTGAGAATCAGAACTGTCCAATTTTTTTTGGATTCATCAATTTTGGTTCTTAATTGATTCGATTACAAATGGTCCGACTTTAATCAACTCCAATAAATGGGACTTAGATAACATCAAGGTCCATTGAATTTAACTAAATTCAAGCAAATTCAACATACCTTGATGTCGAATTTACCCTAGTTTTTCACATACTGAGAACTGTCTTATTGTTTCCATTTGAGTAGGGTTACCAATTGGCACTCCACACATGACATGAAAATTTCTCATTGATCATCTAGACAGTTTAACCAATTTTAATTTTAAAACTCTTTTGAGTCAACTTGGAATGGAAGAGAGAATTTGTAAGTTTCAGAGAGAAGTTGTTTTGACATTAAGAGAGCTTGTGTAGATAACGCTTGGATTTGAGATCAACTTGGTAAAAGATTTTTTTTTTAATTGATAAGTTGTGTTGTCAAGAGACACACCCATTCATAAGAAATTTTAATTAAAATAAAGACAATGAATTTTAATGGTTCCATTTTTTTCAACTGTTTAGCAAAACAAAAGCTGGCAAAATATTTCCCTACTTTAAGTAAAATATTTTAATTTCAAAAACAGTAATTTACCATTTTCTGAATGAAAATGAATGGTGTGTTTAAATGAGAATTTCCCAATTTTTCTCCACCTTAATGGGATTTTTTCCAATATATAAAGTCATAATGATAAATATGGCTATCCAACTCAAAATCAATTGGCAATGAGTGGAGAGGCCCAAGAGCTTATAAAGAGAGAGACAAGGTAATTTGTGTTCGATGTAAGACTAAAATCAATACGCTGCCGCACATGTGAAGATATGAACTGAATAATGTGGATGAGAGAAAAGCCCGTTTTGATATAATAATAAATATGGGTGTCCAACTCAAAACCTTGGCAATGAGTGGAGAGGCCCAAGACCTTATAAGGAGAGAAACAAGGTAACTTGTATCGGATGTGGGACTAAACTCAACACATAATGATTCTTGTTGTAAAACAAATTAAAAGTATGATTATTGATCCAAAAATCTAATTACTAAGACATACCTTCCGAAATATGGGTTCCATACAAACTAAATTTTAGGAAGGTGTTTTTTTTTCCTTTTATACTTTTTAATTGATTAGTCAATTTCAAAAATATTGATCCCAAACCCTATTGGTATTGAGACCTTTACACTTAACGCTACCAAAACATAATAATAAATTAGAAGGAGACCAATTTTTTTTCATCTGTTCAAGGTCTAAGGGTTTAATTCTGATTTACCCTTTTGAATAATTATCATACGATACTAAAGATTTTGAGTCTGAAGTAAGTAATCGTTACCTTACTTTTGAGAATCAAGAAAGACATAAGAAATTGCCTGCATGGAGATTCTTTCTAGTCATCGTTACCTTACTTTTCTTTTGCTTATCTTTCAAAAAAAATTACTTTCTTTGCTTGCTTGGTCAAAGTCTTACAAAGGCTTAATCAAACACAAAACTAAGTCACAAACTAGAATATAAAGTCTAATTAATTGACCAGCAGAAAACGACTTATATTCATTTTATTCTCCAAGTAGGAAGGTGCGTTTTTTTTTTCTAATTTTAATTTTAATAATTAAAACAATTGAAGGAGGAGTTTCTCACAACTTGGTTAGCAGCCCAATTACTTTTAAAACCCAATACTAAGACGCCACCTAGACACCTAATGCATGTTGAAAAACAGGACACCGTTCTGAATCTCCAATCTTTATTTTTATAAAAACTCTCAACTCTAAGCCAACTAATTGGACAGACTTCCACACCTAATTAACCCTTCATGGTAATACCTCCCTGAATAATAAGGTGCTTTTGACATGCCTGTCAATATAAAATAAAGAATGTGATAATCGGACTGCTCCACATGGCACACTCGATTGACTCTCCTAATGTGATAAGTTTAGGAACCGTAGATCTGTACATCTCAGGATACAAAACTTAGGGGTGCACATTGGATTGGATAAATCCGAGAACCGAACCAATCCGAAGCTTTTGGATTGGATTGGTTCGGATTAAATACACCCACGGTTCGGGTACGGTTTGAAAAAAAAATCCGGTTAATTCGGTTCGATTCCGGATTAAGAATATAACAAACCGAACCAATCCGAAATCCGAACCGTAATATATATATATATATAATTATATATATAATGATTTAAAAAAAAAATTATTTTCTTAATTTCTCTCTTCTCCTTCGAATCGAATTTGGGGGAAGTCTGTAAATCGAGAAACCTAGCCGCCGTCTTCCCGGTCGTCTCCCTCGCTCCACCTCGTCGGAAAACATAGAGGAGTCTCTCTCTCTCTCTCTCTCAAAACCTCGCCGCCGTCTCCTTCGCTCACCTCGTCGGAAAACACAGAGATCTCTCTCTTTCTCTCTTGAACCTCGCCGCTGTTCTCGGTCATCTCCCACCCTTACCTCACCTCATCGGAAAACACAGAGGTAACTCTCTCTCTCTCTCTCTCTCTCTCTCTCTCTCTCTCTCTTGTTGCCGTTGTTCTAGCTCGTTTCGAAAACGACTTCGTTTTTTCGCTCGGATGTTCCCTTCGAACATAAATTTAACTATCAGACCTAATTACTTGAGGAAGATATGAAAAGCAAATGGTGATTTCTCTTTGAGCTGAAGAAATTCTAAGGTTCCCCAGTACGTATGATTTTATGAAAGAATCTGTGTTCACATTTAACATAAACCAAATTGGTGTCTCAACTGTCCGGCCCACATGAGAATTTGAATTGTATGGTTAGGTTTCTCGTAAAGAATCGAACACCAAGCAGAAGCCCGGCTCATTGACACCCCTAACTCTAAATGGTTTGTTTTGTACGAAGCGAGTTGACTCATCTGAGACAACTCAGACAAGACGAGATGTCAAACTGAGTTTTGAAACCATGGAGTAGAGTCAAGGAAATCCAGGTTTCATTCATGTGGTGGTGCACTGATCGGCAATTTGTTTTCATAGGCCAGTACCTGCAGACTTGAACTTATTTATCCCAAGTTCATTTGTTTATATGCTTTCGTTGGTTTTTTTTTTATATATAAAAAGAAAATTGCCTCAAAATACTCTTTTTTTTTTCTTTTTTTTTCTTTTTGTAATTTATGAACAATTTTAAACATTGATCTGCCAATTTGTCAATAATATTAAGTATAATTTGACATTTTTTTTATTTTTTCTTTTTCATAAATAGAAATAAATACACCAAAATCATGAGATACTAACATCAAAGTACTAATTCTTTGAATGTAATGCTTTATATAATTTCTTTAATGTTATGTTTTCCTAAATATATGATATTGAGACTCTTAATCTTATTGTTAAATAGTATTTTCTTTCCCTTTTCATTTTTTAAAATAAATTTTAGTAATTTTGTATGTATTGATAAATCGATGTAAGATTAAACTAAGGATTTATTATTTTTGTTAGATGTCAAGTATCAGAGAAGCGAACGTTCCAACTTCTAGTATTGAACCAATTGTTGCTCAAAATTCGACAATTGGTAGTGACAGTGGCACTGCAACCTCAAAAGTAGATGTAAGTCCTATTAGAAAGAAACCTCGTAGGCCACAATCTGATGTTTGGGAACATTTTGTCAAAATAAAAATTGATAAAGGAGGCAAGGCAAAAAGGGCTAAATGCAATTATTGTGGTACAGATTATGGGTATTCAAGTGCTAACGGGACTACCACATTAAGAAAACATTTGAGTAAATGTTCCAAGTATCTATACAATAATGACAAAAGACAAAAACTTTTATCATTCCAAAAAGTAGGACAAGAAGGAGATAGTAATCTTACCGCTTGAAAATTTGATCAAGAGTTGGGTAGAGATGCCTTGACTAGGATGATTATTGTTGATGAATTGCCTTTTAAGATTGTTGAGCGTGAAGGATTTCGATTCTTTTTAAGTGTGTTGCAGCCTAAATTTCAATTAATATCTCGCATTACGGTGGCAAGAGATTGTTTACAATTGTATGCAGTTGAGAAGAAGAAGTTGAAGAACTTGTTGAATAGTTCTGTGCATAGAGTTTCCCTCACAACAGATTTGTGGACTTCCTTACAAAATATCTCTTATATGTGTCTTACTGCGCATTTTATAGATAAAAATTGAAAATTAAATAAAAGGATAATTAACTTTTGTGTAGTTACGAGTCATAAAGGCGAGGAAATTGATAAAATGATCGAGTTATGTTTGCTTCAATGGAGTATAGAAAATGTGTGCACTATTACGGTTGATAATGCAAGTTCTAACGATGTTGCCGTGGGATACATGAAGAGAAAGCAAAATAAAAGACATGGTTGCATTTTAGATGGTGAGTTCTTGCATATGAGGTGTTGTGCGCATATATTGAATTTGATTGTGAAGGATGGGATGAATGATGTGCATGATTCAATTGTTAAAATTCGTGGTGTTGTAAAATAAGTTAGAAGTTCCCCTGCAAGAGCTCAACAATTCAAGAAGTGCGTTGACCAAGAAAGAATCACGTGTAAGAGTTCTTTGGTTCTTGATGTTTCAACTAGGTGGAATTCTACATACCTTATGTTGAAAACTGCAGTAAAGTTTCAAAAAGCATTTGAACGATTGGAAGAACAAGAACCACAGTTTAGTAATGAACTCAAAGATGGGCTTCCCACCGAAGAAGATTGGAATTATGCTCGGGTATTAGCTAAGTTTTTGCAAACTTTTTACGAGGCTTCTAAACGCATGTAAGGCTCATTGTATGTAACTACTAATACGTATTTTCATGAAGTTTGTGCTATTGAAAGCACTATTTCTGATTGGTCTAGAAGCCTTGATCCTTACTTGATTTCCATGTCAATAAAGATGAAGGAAAATTTTGATAAATACTGGGGGAACATTGATAAAGTAAACTTGATGTTGTTGGTTGCAATGGTGTTAGATCCTTGTTACAAGTTGAGGTATGTCAAATTTTGTTACTCAAATCTTTATACACCCACGAAGGTTGATGGCTTGGTTAAGAAGGTAAGAGAAACAATGAATCAAATTTTTGAACAATATCAACTTCTTGATTCAACTTCAGTTGCTTCTTCATCTGGTTTTACTCAGAATTCAAAAGAGATGGATCTTGATCGACCAATTAGTTAAGTTAGTGTGCAAAGAAAGTATCTCCAATCTGAGTTTCTAAGACAAATGGAAGAAGAAGAAAGTGTGGAATGCAAATCAGAAGTGGATAAATATTTGGAAGAAAGAGTGGAAAAGAAGACTTGAATTTTGAAATTTTGAATTGGTGGAAAATGAATTCTTTCAAATATCCCATACTTTCTAAGGTGACATGAGATTTATTATCCATTCCTATTTCCACTGTTGCTTCTGAGAGTGCTTTTAACACTGAAGGTCGTATACTAGATCAATTTCGAAGCTCCCTAACTCCAAAATTAGTGGAAGCTTAATTTGTGGACAAGATTAGTTACGTGCTTCACCTCTTCCAATTGATGTTGAAGAGAGGCTAGAGGAACTTGAAGAAGTTGAGTCAGGTAACATTTTATTTTTGTTAGTTTGTCATTTTATTCATTTATAAAATTATAATTCTTCTATTTAATGAAAATTCATTTCATTTTTTTTACAGTCATTATAGATGATGAAATCTTTCCATCTGTTTAGTGATTAGTTGATTTTCAAATGCCTCTTCACTTGCGATTATAGGCAAATTACTTTTCTAAAATTATAGTAATGACGTAAATTGCTTTTAAAATACATATTTAATAATGAATTAATGATGATATTTATTTTTCTATTTTTAGGTCTTATGGATTGGAGCATGAAAGAAGACATGGAATGGACTCACTTAATTTTAGTTATAATTTCTATTTTGTATTGACTTATATTATATAAGACATATGTTCATGGGTGTATTTATTTTTGTGAGTGAGACATTTATTTTGTTTGATGAATGATTCTTATTTGAATTTATTTTTGGAATTCAAGTTGGATTGGCATAAACATGAATTGTGGTTAAGTATTTATTCACTTATTCATTTTCTATTGTTTATTTGCTTGATTTCTATATTATTTTCATATTATATTTATTTTTGTTATGCCTTTTGATTAAAATCATTGATGATTGTGAATTTATTTATTTATTTAATATTTTTACTTTATGATATTTAATATTAATTAGCATAAATGCATAATTATGTTTTTTATGTTGTTGTAGATTGATATATTTTCTTGATTGATGATGGATTCGACTTTAAATAAGCAACAAGCAACAAGCAACATTTGATTTTAAGCATGCATTTGATCTTCGATCATCCCTTACAAGGTAAGTGTTTAATAATTTTTATTTTCTAATTGTTTTCATGATTTTTATTTTTAATGTGTTAAAAATAATAAGTATTTTGGATTGATTCATGATTTTTATTACTATTAGATTAGTTCATTATTTTTTAATGATTTTTATTACTATTGAAAATATTAAGTATGAGAACCGAGAATCGATCCGAACCAAGATTGGATTGGATTGGATTGGTTCGGTTCTATAAGGTAATTGGATTGGTTCGGTTCTATAGGGTAATTGGATTGGTTCGGTTCCAAAGTTGTAGAACCGATCATGTTTGGTTCGGTTCCAATTTTGTCAAAATCCGAACCAATCCGAACCATGTGCACCCCTAACAAAACTGCATTTTCCCATGAAATGTGTATCCCGAGAAAATCATGTATCTCGAGACATATACATCTATTATTCCTGGACTAGTCACATTCAGGAGAATCGATTGAACGTGTCACGTGGGATAGTCAGATTATCATGACTCTAAAATAAAAAATTTAAGTTGCCATGTAGAAATTTAGACCTACACCCAGTTGATGAAAGATCGTGGACCTTAATAAGGAGCGTAGAAAAGAAAGGATTCTCTAAAGGGTGCAAAAATTTTAAGAACTCTATAAATAAATAATTTATAGAAAAGAAATGGATTCTAAAACGGGTGTGAGTTGCATGGACAGATGGACTAGATATCTATGCTGCATTTAAAAAATAGAAGGGAAAAAGATGGGGGCATCGTATGATGGGAGTGCACAATTTTTAAGAACTCTATAAATAAATAATTTTTAATTTTTTTTTTCTTATATATTATATTTGAATTTTAAGTTGGAGTTTAATGGCTATTCATTTTGAAAGCCTTTAATCAGGATTATTATTTATTTATTTATTTAATTTTTAAAATGAACTCTTGAGGTCTCATTGGGGCCAGCATGACCCTACACGGATCACAGACCTATGTCACATTGATTCTCACGTTGGCCCAATTAACACCTCAACCCTTTAATAGATTAAAAATGATTCAAAAAAGAGGAAAGGAAAAAAATTTGTTCTTGCCCGATCAAAGGCTTCAGAAATGGATGGGCATGCATTGAACTCCCAAATTTAAAATATATTAATCAATAGTGAAAAAAATGTTTATTTTTAATATTTTTTTAGAGTTCTTAAAATTGTGTCCTTTATATACATCCACATGGCACCTAATCATACTTTTGAATGCCAGCAATCCATATAAAGAGATAGTCCTTTGATCCATGCAATCTAATCTCTTTCTCCACACCCACACCCACCACTACGACTACTACTAACCAGGGCAGAGTTATGGTTTTAGGTTAGTGAGGGCTAAGTGCTAACATGGTAGATCAATGATCTTGGTTTCACCTTTTGTGCAAATGTTTAACTCATCACTGCAAATGATGATTAGCCAATATTTTTTGTAAATTTGAAAACTAACCACCTTGGTCATAGGGTCCTGGGTTTCAAAATTTTGAGAATAGCCCTGATTATATTAAGTTTAAGTATAAAATTGGGGGCATGTGTGGCCACTCAAATTTTGTTGTCGACCACTTCTACTCCTCCTTCTCTCATTATAATAGTAAAGATTAAATAACTTGTTAAATAACTTTACATGATCATGAAAATAGTCCTATCCATACACTCAAGGCCGGCTAGATAAGGGTTGAGGCCTTAGGCAAATATTCTACATGTGGCCTTTTTAATATTTAATATGAATAATATTAATTAATTATCAATATAATATAAAAAGTTCATTTAAAATTTATCCTTCACGTTTTTCAAATGCAAAATTGCTAATTATGTTTTTGTATTTAAGTTTTGCTAAAATTGTTATTTATTTTCTTGAGACTATAGACACCCCATTTTTACACTCGCCTGATTAGTCAACTCGTCAATCCAATTGCAACGATTCCCAATGATGGATGATTATTCCAATGTTTTATTTATTACTAGATGTATTTCAGAAATTCGGATGAGGTATCTCAAACGAATAAAATTGTAGAAACCACACTACGATAGGAAAATATAATCCCCAAAACTTAGAAATCATCATTTTTTGACAAAAAGAAGATTCACGATAAAAATCACTAAAAAATGATCAAATTATCAAAAGGCCCCTAACCTCAAAACATCTATAGAGCCCACATTATGCTTTGAAAAATCCTTTCAATCACATATAACAACAAATTGAAATCAAATAAACCATTTCGCTAATTTTCACAAAATTCGATAAAATTACGAAAATACCCCTCATAAAGTTCACAATCATTTTGCATAAAATTTTTTCATAAATAACACAAACCAATATTTCCATTGAATTCCTTACGAAAAATCGATTCCAAAACATCCTGAAACATTAAAAAACGACTTAAAAAGTAAAAAATCATCTCCGAGGGTAAAACGATAATTTTATAATTTTAATAATTAAAAATTCTGAAATTGATAATTTAAACATTAATTAATCCTAATTCAAGTCAATCAAGTAAAACTTAAGTCAAAAAATTAAAGTCAATCTCATAAGACTTAAGTCAAAATCCTAATTAAAATCAAAACCCTAATCAAACTAATAAGATCAAAGTCAAACCCTAACCCTAATATAATTCTAATTAAACTCTAAAACTATCTAATAGAATTATAATTAAACTATAAAACTATCTAATGTAATTCTAATTAAATATTAATTTTATAATTCTAATTAAACAATAACTCTCTCTAAAAGGATTATAATTAAACACTAACTCTATCTAAACAGACACTTAAAAAATTCTATAAATAAGAAAGGTCAAACTAAATCCTAAGAAAAATAAATCCTAAGAAAAGTAGGTCAAAAAGCTTCCCTAACCTCTCTTAAACCTTAATTTTGAAGTCCTAACTCCTTACCTAACATCCATATCCCAATTTTAGCTCAAAAAACACTCAAAACCCCTTCTAAAATACCTTAAATCTATAAAAAATCAAAAAAATTCACACATCTAAGAAGAAGATACCTCAACTTGGAAATCAGAAATCAGATCCGGTGACAGAACGAAGCAAGAAGTGCTGTACAAGGAGTTGTTCTATCAGATCTGAGGAAATAAAACCGTTGCATTGATAAAGGTAAATATTTTTATTTTTTTATTTATTATTTAGGTCTTTTTAACAATGTAATCATTTTTGGGAATTAGTAGAGACCGGCGTTTGCCGGGCGAGATTGGTGCCTAACACCTTCTAACCTCATAACGTGATCCCCAAACCCGTATTTTCTTTCATAGATTAGTGTTATTTACCTTTTAGAGTCAATGTTCGGTTCTTAGACCGTAATAACTAGGTGACGACTCCCAAACATCAAAAGTCAAAAGCGAATCTGCGCACCTCGCGGATCGAGGTTGCTTTTAATGGCGACTCCACTAGGGACTATTGAGGATCAGACTTGAAAAACCCCAAGTATGGGAGCATTGTCAGGATGACCTAGTTTTTTACTATTATTATTATTATTTAGTTTAATTTATTTTATTTACTTATTTGTTTATTATTGTTATTTTTTATGGCTTGATTGTAGATCATTTATTTAGATTTTAGATGTTATATTTTTGTTTTTTTTTAATCCAATTGAGGGTCACTACTTTTTTGTGACCATAAATAATGAAAGATTCAAATTGACATATGAATTGAGGATGGAATGATGGTGGTTGGGATGGAAGTCATGATTTCTTATGTTTTTATTTTTTTTAAAATAAAATAAAATAAATCGGTTTTCTTATTTCCAATCAATGCTTTCTATGTGACGTGCTGGTGGTAAAAAAAATATATAATTTCCATCAAGGTTATTGGTTGTGTTATGCTGTTGGTAACTACTAAAATAAAAAAAAAATTCTTGCGTGTTAAAAGAGCAAAAAAAAAATATTAATAAAAGATAAAATAAAAGAGACGTCTCTCTCCTCGCAAGGAAAATGGCAAAAACCAAACACGACTCTCTTCTTCGTTCTTGCCATTATCGATTTTCTCTAAATCCAAAGCCCTAGATCATCGTTAATGGCAGAAAAACGCTAATTCATTCCAGCAGTGATTTTCATTTTGAGACCTGCAAATGTGGTGGTGCAATATTCTTCAAGTTCTTCTTCTCCAACATAATGATTTTTCATTCTCACTAAAAGTTAGAAAATCGTTTGGATCCAGTTTTCTAGTTGGTCACTATTGTAGTTTTTCTTTGTTAAGAAGAAAGGTTTGCAGATTATAATCTTTAATCACTTATGTGGAGATTCGGTGTGGAGATGTTTTATTGGTTTAAATTAGAAAAGTACGCCTGCTAAGAGACTGATTCATGCAAAACCACAGCTATGTTGGAGATTGTACAGGAGATCGTCATGTACATTCACATATCACTATTAGATGGGAGGAACCACACTTCTCCTGGAACTCCTACTAGAGTTGTTCAATATGAAACTCCAGATTTGGGGTCTGCTGATATCTTAGGAGTTTGGAGGATTGATGATTCAAACTACAGTTTTTGTACCTAGCCTTTCAGGAACAAATATGCAAGGCAGGATGTCCTTTTGTCTGTCATGATATCTTTTAATCTCTCTTGGAAAATATGAGGGACTATCCACATTTGCTGTAATTTTGAAGTTTGAGCTTCTATGTACACTCCAATATTGGAAAATGAGTCTGAGTTGGAGGCTTGTATGAATGTCCTCCCTGCTTCAGTCCATGAATTCTGGATTCCTTCTAAAGCTCTTCTTGGCTTGCATTCATATTGTCCTGTCCACTTCGATACATTCCATGCAATTCTTGTTGATTTAAGCATACAAATTAAGATGTTCAGACGATCCAAAAGTATGGAAGCCGATGTAATCATCCATAAAATTCTACTAGTTTTATCCTGGATTTTTCTTAATTTTTTTTTCTTGATTGAGGTGAATCATTAGAGATTTTCTTTTGACTTTAAAGGTAATTGGAATTCCGAAGAGAGTAAGGTTTAAAGAGGAATCGTCGTTTGTAATTTCTCTACTGGTTTCGACAACCATTGCAAATATAATCTTGATTAGGCACAACCTATCATTCAACTTTTATAGGCATCGAAGCTAATTTCACTTCTTCAATTAAAGGATTTGGCGAATTGGGGAATTTGATCCTAGTCTAACCCCTTGATGTGTGATTCAGGTTGTCCAGTAAATCTGGTCCAATCGAAGGTTTAAACCTTTCATTCTAATTGATAAACGGAGAAGGAATTACAGAAAATGATAAAGATTGTTGATTCTAAGGGAAATGGGTTCATCGAGTTGAACACCGGCACTAATTATACGGCATTGAGGATTCTTTTGACAAAAAAATTAACAGGAGTTATTTAGTTGATCTCTCTATGAACCTCTTTTGCTGCAACAATTTTTACATATAGTGCGTCATTAGAATGTTTTATTATTTTTTTTTCAAATATATATATATTCGTGTGGCAGTAGAATTTTTTTATTTTTATTGGACAACTTTTTAGGTTTCTTTTTTTTAGTAATAGTTATTATATATATATCTATATATAAGAATTTCTTTTCTTTGAAAAAATCAATTTGTTTAAAAAAGAAAAAAAAAAGTTATCACTCCTTATATCAAGAATTATCATTCTGTCCTCAATTTAATACTCTTTGAAGTTTCGAATTATTTCGGGTCACAAAAAAAGTGATCCCTGATTAAACCTGTAGACACGTGATTTCGTCATTACGATGATCACATCTACAATGGTTTGGAGTCGCCACCATTCATTTTTGTAAGTGGGTGTGAATGGTCACCCCGATGTGCATTTTTTAGAAAATGTGATATTTTAGTGACTCTCGATGGATAGGAACTAATCGAGCCTTGAGATTCGGGGTAAGCGGCTCGGTTGGAGAAAAGGGAAGGTATTAGGCACCCTTTCTCCCCACTAAATAGTGATAACATCAACTCAACTCGGTCATTTTGATTTTAAAAAATACGAAAAATAAAGTGCCACGTGTTATGCATTTGTACCCTAAATAGGAATTTATTTTTGGCTTGATTATAGGATCATCCCATTGAAGGGGATAATCCTTATAAATCTTTGCAAGAAAAGAGATGAGGGGGATGATAGAAGAGGGAGGGGGAGAGGGTGTAGAAGAGATGAGGATTATTTTTGTTGTACCCACCTTGTATCTTCTTTCTTCTTTTCTTCTTCTTCTTTGAGTCTTCTTGAGTCCTTAGTATTTTAAGAAAATAGAGAAGAGAGAAGAGATTATGAGAGAGATGAGTGTAGTATGTGATTTTTTTTTGTGAGACTTGGGGGAGGATTAGTGTGAGGGAATTGATAAGATTTTTCTTAGTGAGGAGGGTGATAGTTGTTAGTATAGAGAAAGTTGGGGAGAAATTTTGTAGTGAAAGTTGGAGAAATTTTTGAGAAGAGGATGAGGGTATTTATAGATGTTGAGGAGTTGTTTTAGGGATATAATGGGGTGAAGTAAAGAAAAATGATAGAATGATCATGAGTTTGAGAGAGGAGTGGGTGTAATTTGGGAGAGATAGGAGGGTATTTAGGGAAGGGAGGTTAAATGGGTTGTTTACAACCCAAATTAGTTGGATCTTTCAACCCATTTGGGTTGAGTGTTAGATGGAAGAGAATTGATGAGAGTGGTTGAGAGGATGGGATTGTGTAAGAGAGTGATTAATTGGTGAAGTGAGTTGAGGGGATGGGATTTTAATTAAAAGAAGGGTTGTGTAAGAAGGTGGTTGATGATATTTTGGGAGGGTGTGGGAGATGATGCCATGTGTCAAAATGGGTAGAGATGAAGGGTTGAGATGGGTTGATGGGAGATGTTGAGTGTTTGACTTGAGAGGATGGGTGTAGGTTTAGGTTGTAGATGTGGGTTTTGTAAGGAATGATGATGGTAGATTAGGGGGAGGTATATGTTAGGGGTGTGGGTAGATTATATTTTTTTAAAGAAAAGGTGATGGGTTGGTGTGAGTAGATTAGGGGAGGTATAGGTTAGGGGAGTGGGTAGATGTGTGGGTAGATGAGGTTTAAAGAAAATTAATGTGGTAGGTAGTTGGATGAGGGAGGTGAGATGGGGTGATGACATGTGTCATATTTGATTATCAAGATGGTGATTGGTTGATGTGGGTAGTGATTGATGGGTTAGGGTTGTGGGTTGGATAATGAATTGGGTATGGATAGTGGTTTGTGGGCTTTGTAGTGTTGGGCTTGGGTTTTAGAAATGGTTTTGGGTTTTAGGGATTGGTTGAGGGTTATTTTGGAATGGATTTTGAGGGTATAGGTTGATTTTAGATTTTAGGTGATGTGGGATTGATTTTAGGTTACGGGTAAGGTGAGAAATTAATTTAGGAAAGTGTTGAGGGCTTGTGGGCCTTAGGTGGGCCTATGGTTTTTACAGATTCGGAGGCAGAGCGGTGGTAGTAGAGAAGGGGTAGGCATCCCAAGTCTCACATTTTTTTAACTTATTAATTTTTTTGAGATTTTTGAATTTTATTGAATTAATCAAAATGCCACGTGTTGGCAAATCGGGCTTTTTAGGCCCGTTGGTGAACTTTATCGAAAATTTGGCATTTTTCATTTTGGAAGCGGAGCGATGAATATTGGAAAAACGTAAGGTATGCCGAGTCCTTTTGGTGGGCCTCCTAAACCATGGAGAGGTCTTAGGGGTTCGGTTTGGTCAAAATGTCACTTTTCAATGACTTGGGCCTTTAAGGCCCGTTGGCCCATTTATTTGGAAAATTGATATTTTTGGGCCCTTTCGAGAAGTGACCCGTTCAAATTGAGGTGTCTACAACTGCCCTTCTTTGCAAGAATTACATGCAAAGAATAGACTAAACCCCTATTTGTACGGGCCAGAAAAATTCCGTAAAAACGCGATCTTGAATTATCGATTGTATTGAAGATTTTTATGGAAAATGGCTACTCAAGCACGGGGTCTGATATAGTTTTGCCTTATTAATTTCTTGATCTCGATGGCGCGGAGCTCGTGTGAGGTCTTGGATTTTGATGAGTTCAGATATTTCTTTAGTCGTGTTTTAACAAATCGAAATTGAGTGCAACTCGAAAGGTTTTTTTTTTTTTTCTTCATTGCCTTCTTTTGTTGATTTTGCCCTATTTCTATCATAAGTTTACCTTCCCAATTCATGCATTGTCCCTTGTAATGATACCTTTGATCCTTTCAATGGTGTAAGCACTGAGGTTGTTTTAGCAGTCGTCACAAATTCAAGAGAGAATTTTGCAGTAGGAACCGAATCGACCAAGATCTAGAATGCGACAATCAATAGAGATCCACCAGACCCAACTTCAGTAATTCTACCTCTATTTACTATTAGCCCATCAGGAAGTATAGCAAAATCAAGGAGAAGGAGTGCTACACCGTCTGGGTCTCCCCCATTGAGAACCACGTTCATTGCAACAATATCAACAGGAGCATAGATTACAAAAGAGCCCGTTGTATCGGTGCTACTCTCTTGTAATATCCACATGTTGTTCTGGCTGGTATTTGGAGTATTAACTCGCAGTAGAGAGACACAATTACCAAGATCTCTGCCATTTAGTAATATGTGTTATTTCTTGAATAACACCGCCATTAGAAAGAATGTCCCACTCACTTCTAAAGTTCTTATCGCGAAGGAAATTGAAATCTCTCTTTGGTGAGACTTGAAATTCTACTGTCATCACTTGAAGGGCTCTTTTATAATTTTCTACTAGCCTTTTGATACGACCTCAAGAGTTGCTGCTTTTGAAACAATGTTAGAAAACACAGTGGACCACTGATTCACATCCATAAGGATCCCAACAAGGTTAATGTGATTCATGATAACAATAGTAGTTTCTCAAGAAGCTTATGACTTCAATCCAAATGGTTTTGGTCCAATTCCCCTCGGGAATGTTTGCATGTACTCATCTTCACTTAGAATCTCATAAGCATGATCAAGACTATATACTCACAACTGTTTTCCTAGTTGGGTCCTTCTTATAAACTCTTCCATTGCTGGAACTACGAATTCGATGATCAATGGTTTATCTGTCTCAGTAGGCCCGGAGAGTGATCTTAGGAGGGGCTTGCTTAGGGTCCCTGCTTCGATGCCTTCGCGTCTTGTCTAGTGAGTCGTGATGCTTCGGACGCTGAAAAATTGATGATGAGTCGGGCTGCCCGAATCCGTGCTTTGTAGGAACGCCTTGACTCTTTTTTTTCATGATGTTTGATTGATTGCGTTGTATTCACTCTTTTTGTATTTTTCTTTTCATTATCTAAATGTATGTAAAATGTTGAAAGATTAATGCAAAGAAAATAGGTTTTGTACTTACTTGACCTCAGGAGTATCTAATGCTTTGAAAACTTGAAGTTTGAATAAGTCCTAGAATCTTTATCATCGGCCAAAATAGTAGTTTTTCTTTTTTGAAATTTTATGAAATATCTTTATCAAATGAGTACGATAAATTCAGAGTTTGTAAAATCTTTGGTTGTGACGATCTTAGTGTTTTTGCCAACCACAGAGGATATAAACGTCAATTACTTTTTTGATTCCTTTAGAGTCATTCCCAGTGCCCTGGTATTGGAAGACTATTATCTGTTTGGGTCTCGGAATTTTGAAAAGATTTTGCCGTTCACAGTTTATACTCTTGCGGGCCAGGAGTTGTTTTTTTTTTTCGTTTAACCTTTATTGCCCCTGATGCCAATTACGATTTTCATCAGACCCGGTTTCCACATTTTTACGCATCGACGTCCTTTTTGGGATTTTCATCGTGCCGGTGGTTTTGATCTTGCCATAGTCTGATTCTTTTATTCATAGAGCCCTTTCGGGTTTTCACTATGCCCTTTCAGACTATGCTTGTATTTTTTTTTATTATAATTCTGCTCGGAGTCTCCGTGTCTTTGTGGCTTGGTGACTCAAGTTGAGCTGCAAAATCGACGACTCTACTCTTGTAGTGTCACTTTTTCTTGAGTAATAGATCTAAATTCCCCTCTCGAGTTTGTTGACGACTATTCGTGGTTCGACAACTCAAGTTGAGCCGCGAGATCAACTACTCTACACTTCGAGTACTCTTTTTTTTTTTAATATCCGATCTGGATTCCCCTATCGAGTCTTCCAACGACTAACAAGACTTTGAGGTCCGGACCAAGTTGCAAGATCATTGGTGCTGCCACTGTCATTATGTTGTCCTAGAACATTTCTTGATCAAAAAGGACTTTAAGTAGGACGAAACGTTGGCTTAGGCTTATGGTAGTGGAAGATTACAAAAAGGTTAAGGTTTGGGTCTTAGTTTATCTAAAGTGGAATAAACATGGGGTTCATCTATTTTTATTTCGAAAAAGTGATCTATGTCTCCTCCCAGTGTCTCTCGAACTTTTTTTGGTTGGAGATTTGGATCGAGCCAAGATCAAGTGTTCGAGTTTTTTACTTTTTTGATTTTTTTGTATTTTTAGCCGTTCATAGTTTATCCTCATGCGGGCTAGGAGTACTTCTGATGTTTTTGATTTTTCTATTTCTTTTTAATCTTTTTTTTTTTCGTTTTGTAGTTGTTGACTTGCCCCAATCTTAGGTTAAGAAATGAACGTGATGGCTCAAAAGGGTTGACTAGGGTGTGATAGTTTGTTTGGGATAGCAAAAATGGCCTTTCGTCATCTCAAGGTCAGATCTTAAGCGTAATATTTCTTAACAGTGTCAGGATTGATCGGTTGCGGGAAGACCTGTCCGTCCATTTCTGTGAGAATCAGAGCTTCTCCCGTCATTACCTTCTGCACGATGAATGGTCCCTCATAGTTCGGTCTGAACTTTCCTCTGGCGTCTTCTTGGATTAGTAGAATCTTCTTTAAGACCAGGTCTTCTGGTGAGAAATCCCTAGGCTTAACTTTCTTGTTATAGGCACGAGCTATTCATCGCTGATAGATCTGTCCATGGCAAATGGCTGCAAGGCGTTTCTCTTCAATCAGATTCAGCTGATCGAATCGAGCTTGAATCCATTCAGTCTCATCTAATTCTGCTTCTTTTAAGATTCGGAGGGAGGGAATCTCAACGTCTACGGGTAAAACTGCTTCCATTCCATAGATTAATGAATACGGAGTTACCCCAGTCGAAGTTCTGAACGAGGTTCGGTAGAAGTGTAGTGCAAAGGGCAACATGTCGTGCCAATCTTTGTATGTAACTGCCATCTTCTCGATTATTTTCTTAATGTTCTTGTTGGCTGCCTCGACTGCTCCATTCATCTTAGGTCTGTAGGGTACAGAGTTGTGATGGGTGATCTGGAAGTCTTCGCACATTTTGATCATATCTTTATTCTTGAAGTTCTTGGCATTGTCAGTTACCAATCCGCTTGGAAGTCCATACCGGCAAATGATGTTGTTCTTGACAAACTTCATGACGTTGCTCTTAGTGACATTGGCGTATGAAGCCGCTTCTACCCACTTGGTGAAGTAATCGATAACGACAAGGATGAAACGATGCCCGTTTGCAGTTTTTGGCGAGATCTGCCGAATGACGTCCATGTCCAGAGTGAAAAAGGCCAAGGAGTGGTCATATTATGTAGTTCTGAAGGTGGGGCATTAATCTTGTTGGCGTAGATCTGACATAGATGACATTTGCGGACATGTTGATAACAGTCACTCTCCATTGTCGACCAATAGTATCCCATCCTCATGATTTTCTTGACGAGCATATGACCATTCATGTGGGGCCCACAGACTCCCCCATGTACAGTCTCAATTAGTCGTTTCACTTCTGTTTCTACCACACACTTAAGTAAGATCTCATGGTGCGACTTTTTGTACAGAATACCGTTGCTCAAGAAAAATTGTCCTGCTAGCTTCTTAATGGTCCTTCTATCATTTGGCGTTGCATCTAAGGGGAGTGTTCGATCTTCAAGATATGCCTTGATGTCAGAATACCATGGTTTTTCTTCAGATTCTTCTACTTCGAAAGGTAAGCAATAGGCTGGCTCATCTTGAATTCCAATCTCAATAGGGTCGATGATTAGGTCTTCCGAGATGTTGATCATAGAGGCAAGTGTAGCTAGTGCATCTGCAAACTGATTCTTAGCTCTCGGCATGTACGTGAATGAAATCCTATCGAAGCGCGAGCTTAGTTCTTCTAGATACTCGTGGTAAGGGACCAGTCTCTGCTCTCGGGTCTTCCATTCTCCAATCGTCTGATAGACTACTAAGCTTGAATCTCCGAAAACATCGATCTCATCTACCTCGAGATCCAGTGCTACCTTCAACCCTGCTATGCATGCTTCGTATTCAGCCTCATTATTGGAACATTGAAATTTTAGTCTGATTACGATTGGTACGTGGGATCCATCTGGCTTGATCAGAACTGTCCCTATTCCATTTTCTTTCTGATTGGCTGCTCCGTTGAAGTACATTTTCCAGCCTGGTTCCTCATTATCGTCTTCAACCTCAGTGATCAGTATGGCTTCATCAGGAAAGTTCATTTTTAATGGCTCGTAGTCAGGCAACGGGTGCTCCGCTAGGTGGTTGGCGATTGCTTGCCCTTTGATGGCTTTTTGAGTGACATAGGTGATGTCAAACTCAGATAACAATAGTTGCCATTTTACAGTGCGACCTGTTTATGCTGGTTTCTCAAATAGGTATTTCAAGGGGTCCATCCTTGCTATTAGCATAGTCGAGTAACTCAGCAAATAGTGACGTAGTCGTTGAGATGCCCAGACTAATGCGCAGCAAGTCTTCTCAAGCGTTGAATATTTTGCTTCGTATTCAGTAAATTTCTTGCTAAGATAGTAGATGGCCTATTCTTTCCATCCTGATTCATCGTATTATCCTAGCACACACCCCATTGACGTTTCTTGTACCGAGATGTACATCAGCAAAGGTCGCCCTAGAGTAGGAGGGAGTAAGACTGGTGGATTGGGCATATATTGCTTAATCTTGTCGAACGCTTCCTGACAGTCCTTGTTCTACTTCTTTGGCGTGTCTTTTTCTCAGTAGCTTGAAGACTGGCTCACAAATAGGCTTGAGTTGAGCTATAAACCGACTGATATATTGTATCCTCCCCAGAAATGCCCGAACATCTCTCTCTATGAAAGCGCCTTCGATCCGCGGGGTGCGCGGATCCGCTTTTGACCCTTGAGGTTTGGGAGTCGCCACCTAGTTTAGGTCTAGGAACCATAAATGACTCTACAATGGATAAAACAGAACTAATCTACATAGAAATCTAAATCCGGGGATCATGTTACGGGGTTGGAAGGTGTTAGGCACCAACCCCGCCCGGCCAATGCCGGTCTCTACTTATCCCAAATAGATCTGCATTGCTAATGATAAAACCTAGATTAAAAAAATAATAAAAAAACCTTACCTTCGATCTGCAAAAGCATTATTCCCTCAGATCTGAAAAACAGTTCCTTGTACCGTACTCCTTGCTTCGTTTTGTCTCCGGATCTGATTTCTGATCTCCGAGGCAAGGTGTCTCCTTCTTGGATCTGAATGCTTTGAATTTGTGGTAGATTTTTGGGATGTTTTTGGGAGGTTTTTGAGTGTTTTTTAGGCTAAAATAGGAGTAGGGATGTTAGGGAAGGAGTTGGGGCTCCAAAATTAGGGTTTTGAAGGGGTTGTGGAGGCTTCTTCACCTACTTTTTCTAGGATTTTTTCTTTGATACGAAAATAGGGTGTGGAGGCTCCTATTTATAAAGTTTTTAGAAGCATTTAGGGTTTGATTAGGGTTTTTTTTAGGGTTTCTATTAGGGTTTTGACTTAGTCTTTAGGGTTTTAGGGTTTTGACTTTAGTCTTATGAGATTGACTTGATTAGTTTTAGATTAGGGTTTGGATTTAGGGTTTTGACCTTAGTCTTATGAGATTGACTTGATTAGTTTAGATTAGGGTTTTGATTTAGGGTTTTGACCTTAGTCTTATGAGATTGACTCGATTAGTACCTTGACTTCAGTCTTGCTTGATTGATTTTAATTTTGACTTCAGTCTTACTTGATTGACTTTAATACCTTGACTTCAGTCTTGCTTGATTTACTTTTAATTTTTGGAGAACCCCCTTCTATTATATCTTTAATTCTTTGAACCCCCAAATGGAGGGGTCCTTAAAGAAATATCCCACGAACCCTCAACAATTTTGCCTGAGAGTCCAATTAATCGATTTTTTAGGTTCAACTTTTTAAATTAATTTCATTAATGTTTCACTTTAATTATTTAATGTTTTATTTATTAATTTTGAATTTTTTAATTATGAAAATTGTGAAATTTCCGTTTTGCCCTCGGAGAGGATTTTTTACGTTTTAAGTCATTTTTCAATGTTCCAGGATGTTTTGGAATCAGTTTTTCGTAAGGAATTCAACGGGAATGTTGGTTTTTGTCATTTATGAAGTTTTTTATATGAAATGATCGTGAACTTTATGAGGGGTATTTTCGTAATTTTGTCAAATTTTGTGAAAATTGGCGAAGTGGTTTACTTGGTTTCGATTTGTTGTTTTATGTGTTTGAACGGATTTTCCTAAGCGTAATGTAGGCTCTAAGGTTATTTTGAGGTTAGGGGTATTTTGGTAATTTAATCATTTTTGTGATTTTTATCGTGAAGCTTCTTTTTGGTTTGCAAGATGATGATTTCTATATTTCTGAGGTCGTATTTTCCTAGCGTAGCGTGGTTTCTAAGTTTTGTCAGTTCGAGATACCTCATCCGGATTTCTGAAACATATCTGGTAACAAAATAAAGCATTGGAATAGACATCCATCATTGGGAACCTTTGCGATCGGGTTGATGACTTGATTAATCAGGCGGATGCAAAAATGGGGTGTCTACACTCTGAAACGGGTGCTTTCATCTCAAGGATATACTTGGTTTTTGCCGGATCTATCTCGATGCCTCTTCTGCTAACGATGAAACCCAGTAGTTTGCCCGATGTTGCCCTGAATACACATTTTGCAGGATTTAACCTTAAATTGTACTTCCTCAGCCTGTCGAACAACTTCTTTAGATTCACCAGATGATCTTCTTCAATGCCTGATTTAGCAATCATGTCGTCTACATAGATCTCCATTTCCTTGTGGATCATATCGTGGAATAGGACGGTCATTGCCCGTTGATAAGTTGCCCCTGCGTTCTTCAGTCCAAATGGCATGACTTTGTAGTGGAAAGTACCCCATGGTGTGATAAATACAGTCTTTTCCTGGTTTTCTTCTGCCATTTTTATCTGATTATAGCCTGAAAAGCCGTCCATGAACGAGAACATGCCATGCCCTGCTGTACTATCGACTAGAGTGTCGATCTGTGAAAGTGGGAAATCATCCTTAGGACTAGCCTTGTTCAGGTCCCGATAGTCAACACACATGCGTACCTTCCCATCTTTCTTGGGTACTGGGACGACATTAGCCAACCACTCAGGGTACGTAGAGACTGCAAGAAATCCGATTTCGAACTGTTTCATGACCTCGTCCTTTCTGGCTTTAATCTTCTCAATTTCTACTTGATCGGCTTGCTTCCGAAGGCAATTGGTAGCTTGTGTACAACAAGATCTGTGTCCAACCCAGGCATATCCCTGTATGACCATGCAAAGACATCTTGATAATCTTGTAAGAGTTTGATCATTTCTTCCTTTTGTTGCGACGTTAATAAAGATCCGATCTTGACAATTCGTGGGTCCTCTTCGGTACCAAGATTGATTGAATCTGTATCCTCAATGTTTGGCTGAACACCTTTCTCGTGACGTTCTACCAAGTCTTTGATTTCTTTAGGCGGGTACTCCATTCCGTCCTCAGACTCTTCTTCGATCCCCATGAGGTCAAAGTCGAGTTCAAGATCGAAATCATACTCGTCCCTTTCAAATTCTGTTTTATCTGGGTACTCATTTGATTGAGACATATCCCTTGAAAACTCTTTTTTTGACTTTTGGAAAATATCTATTTTTTTGCAACTTTGAAAGCTTTTTGATTTTTTTGACTTTTGAGAAATTTTTGATTTTTTTGCTTTTTGAGGAATATTTATTTTTTTGTTGCTTTTCGAATACCTGAAATAAGAAGAACAATCATGCGAATTCATTAATAAAGATAGGGAGCCCTCAAAACAGTCTTTGCCCAAGGACGAGGGCTCGTTATGATCCTCGGGCAAACTAGATTCGTTTAACGGCATTTTTTTTTTAGGCCTCAACAGCCTCAAGGGTCAATAGGAATTCTTCCCAATTGTTCAGAACTTCACCTTCTCTGAGGGGGCGGATGAGATGTGAAAATGATGTGTCGAGTGATTTGGTTGGTGGTTCGGAGATAACCATGATCTCCGATTGATTTTTGTCAGATGGGGGCATAGTCCCTCCCAAACTCGGTGGGATGACTACTGATGCCCAATCAATGCCCGTTGGAAAGGGTGATTTGTTCCATTGGCTAGTAGTGATTTCCACTTTGGTTGATTCTAAGGAGGTCTCTGATAGACTTTCATTGGAATCCCCATTGAATAAAACATCAATGCCTTCTACGAAGGATGACTAGGACTCAACAACTGAGTCTTCATGAATGTGTACAGGTTTGAAATTTACCCTTTTTGGCATTTTTGCTGGTAGTGGTTCCGATAGGCTGTCGGGTCTAGTATGAGATTTTGGGAAGCTAATGCTGATATGCGGAACTCTGCCTAGGTTCCAGATATTTGGTTCACGATTTTGCTTTCTCGCTAGTCGAAGCTCTTTTTTTCTTTTCATTCATTTCTACAATATCCCTTTTTGTGGGCCTGAACCCGAGACCAAAATAAGGAGTATGCTTTTTGGTTTCAACCGGTGTAGCTCTCTCTCTTCCTCCCGGTCCCAAACCTTGCTTGGGTCGATAACCTGCCCTTTTCATGACCCGACCAACCATCAGATTTGTTCTTGATAGTTTTGCTTTTACCTTCTCCTGCCCCTTTTCAATATGATTGACAACGGAGAATTGATAAGAGTGATAGAGTGTTTTGTCCTTCGTCATCTCAATGTCGATAAATGACACATCCGGAGCTCTTCCAGCCGGGATAAGATTTTCTGCCAGCACTGATATCATTCTCTGCCCCATGATGAACTTGACTCTTTGGTGTAGAGAGGATGGTACTGCCCCGGCAATATGGATCCATGGCCTGCCTAGCAGTAGGTTGAAGGTTGTCGGTATCTCCATGACTTCAAACGTTACTTCGAATGTACATGGGCCTATTGTGACAGGCAGATCCACTTCTCCTAGAGAATCCCTTCTTGAACTATCAAAACCTCGGACGACCTTATTGTTGGGCTTGACATGTGACCAATCAGCTTTAAGCTTTCGGAAGGTCTCAAGCGGACAAACATTAAGAGCTAAGCTGTTATCAATCAGCACCCTAGCAACCATCATGCCCTTGCATATGACCATGATATTTAGTGGCTCGACGTGCCCCGTTCCTCCAGGCACAAATTCATCTTCAGTGAAAATAATGGGATTGGGGGTCATTATCTGGCCAATCATTTGTTCTATTTGTGCGGGTGAGGTAGTTGCAGGTACATGCGATTTTCCCAAAACTCTCAGTAATGCCTCTAGTTATTCTTCTGATTTTTGCATCAGACCCAGGATACTGATTTGAGCTGGCTGTTTGTTCAATCTGTCCACTATATTATGCTCACTCTTGAGAATAAGTTTAATGAAGTCTGCAGCTTCCTTATCCGTCACTTTCGCCTTCTCTTCTTTCTGTTCACTCTTACTCATTTTGTCCTTTCCTTTTACTTTTCTTTTTTCTTCATCCGTCATGCCTTTTGTTGTTTCTTCAGTCTCTTCCCTGATGCTTACCCCTTTTTTTGATATTTTTTTGTATCGCCTTGTCCTTGTCATATGCCCAATGTCGGCCACCATTACTTTCTTCATGGTTTCAACCCCGGAGGTTGTGGTGATGGTTGTCTCATAACTCCAGGGAACTGCCTGGATAGAGTTATAGGGGAATGGTTTGGGTGAGTGTATGGTCATGGGAGGCAGCTCAGGTTTTACATTGAGAATGAGGGGTGGTGGCGATGATTTGGATGAAATGGTAGCAAGAGTAGTTGATGGAGTGTATGGGAGGATGAGTGGTGGACATGAAGATGCGGTGTATGGTATGTGAAAGGGTGGTCGAGTCATATATTGAGAACCTTGCAATGCATATGGTATAATGAGAGGCGGTCGAGTAGCAGTATTGAGAGTTTGATGAGTGGGATGGATGGTGAGGTCAGATAATCTGAGAGGTGGTAGTGAATTTTGGGATGAGTTTGTCGTGTGGTGGTTGACTGTATTAACCGCCGGTGTTTTTGATTCCTTTGTTAAGTTGACCCTGATTTTTGTTCCGATAGGCGCTATTAAATCTGAGGGATTGAAGTCGAGTTCTCTACAGACAACATTTACCCTGTACCCACTCCCCTCTCCATTGTGAGTAGGTAAGGGGTTTTGGTTGATGTTCTGTTGTTGGGGTGGGTTGGCAGGCCCATCTAGGATGAGAGTCTTTTTATCGATCAGGTTCTGTACTTGATGCTTGAGCTGCCAGCATTGATCTGTGGAGTGCCCTAGTGCACCCATGTGAAATTCACAGAACAGGTTAAAGTTGTACCCTGGCCCTTTTGCAGCCTCAAGATTTGGTGGACGTTTTACCAGATATTCGCCTCTGAGTAAGAATGGTAGTAATTCTAATAGTGTCATGGGCAATCTGGTAAATACTCTGTTTACCATGTTAGGTCGTGCCTGCTGATTTTACCCATACTGTGGTGCTGGTTGTGCTTGCAGAGGAACTGTCTGAAAGGGATTCTGCGGTGCTGGAGCCCAAGTAGCTCAAGGTACTGGCACCCAAGGGACTTGTGGTGTCTGCGGCCTCTAAACTGGTGCCTGAATGAAAAGAGGTTGGCTGGGTTGTACATTGTTGACTTGAGTTTCCTTTTTCTTTTTGACAAGAATTTCTTCTGTGTCGATGTCCCTGCCGCTGCACTTAGGGCTGTGAAGTCAAATATTAAACCAGTCCGGATCCCTTCCTCGACCCGGTCTGCCATTTGAACTAAATTTGAGAATGTGCCTGTGGTGTGTCCAACCAGATGAGTATAAAAGGCATGCCCTAGTGTTGAAATGAACGTGGTGTTCATCTCTTGTTCAGTCATTGCAGGCCTTACTTGTGAAGCAGATTTCCGCCATCTCTGGACATACTCTTTTACTATTTCCCTTCGCTTTCTAGTCATCTTGGCCATATCATTTCGATCCAGACCTACATCTGTGTTGAATCGATAATTATTCCAGAACATTTCAGCCAAGTCTTGCCAACTTTTGATAAGCGTATGGTCCAATCCGGAAAACCATTTGAGTGCTGGCCCTATCAAGCTTCTTTGAAACAACTGCACCAGTAGCCTGTCATCTTCGCCGTATTGGCACATGGATTCGCAGTATAGTTTTAAATGTGACAGAGGACACCCCACCCCACTGTACTTCTCAAACTTCGGACATTTGAACTTGGCCGGCAACTGTGCATTAGGATAAAAGCAAAGGTCCCTGAATCTTGTCCCTCCTAAAGTATTTGTACCCTTCATCCGTCTCATTTCTTCTTGGAGAGACTCTATCTGCTGGGCCATTTTGTTATCAGTGGCATTTTTTGCCTCAGGCACCCTGAAGTCACACTCATCATCTGGGATTAGCACCGGAGGTGGTTGATTCTGTGGGATGTAAAGTGGAGGGCCCTGATACATTGGCACCGTAGGGGGTGGGGTGGTCTGTTGATCTGGTCGTGTCTGTTCAAAGGGTTCCGGATTTGATCCAGATGCTTGGTGCTGAGTGGCTTGCGCTTGTAGGAAGTTAGTATTACTAAAAACAGCCATCAACATTTGTTCTTGTCTTTTTGTTGTTTCTAATAGCTTTGCTATCATTGCATTAGCTTCGGCAAGTTCACTTGTCGTAGGTTGTGGGTCCTTTGAGTTGCTCATAGTTGATGTAGATCGAAGGAAATACGGAGGCTTCTCAGGGTGTTTGTACTTCTTTCGTTTGGCCACCTTTGGGTACAGAAGACCAAGCATTACTATCTTGTTTACAAAAAGAAAAATGCCTGACATTTTATTAAGTCGGGTAAAGTTTTTTATTTTAAAGCAACGAGTTTTAAAGAAAGAGTTCTTTGGTTCGGAGCTGACATTAACGCGAAGTTGGCATCAACACGGGACTGGCAAAATATTTTGAAAAAGAATTACATCAGCCGGAGCTGGCATCGACACGGAGCCGGTGGAAATTAAAAAGATTTCATCAGCACGAAGCTGGCATCTACACGGAGTCGGTAAAATTAAAAAGATTTCATCAGCACGTAGCTGGCATTGACATTGAGTCGGTAAAATTTAAAAACGATTACATCAGCACAGAGCTGGCATCGACACAGAACAGATAAAATTAAAAGTGATTACCTCAGCACGGAGCTGGCATCGACACGGAGTCTGTAAAAATTAAAAAAACTATTTCATCAGCACGGAGCTGACATCGACACGGAGTCGGTAAAATTTTAAAAAACGATTTCATCAACACGAGGCTGGCATCGACACGGAGTAGGTAAAATTTTAAAATGATTACATCAGCACGGATCTGGCATCGACACAGAGTTGGTAAAAAATGATTTTGAAAAAGAATTACATCAGTCGGAGCTGGCATCGACACGGAGTCGATAAAATTAAAAGTGATTACATCAGCACGGAGCTGGCATCGACACGGAGTCGGTAAAAATTAAAAAATGATTTCATCAACACGGAGCTGGCATCGACACGGATTCGATAAAATTTTAAAAATGATTTCATCAGCACGGGACTGGCATCGACACGAAGTCGGTAAAATTTAAAAATGATTACATCAGCACGGAGCTGGCATCGACACGGAGTCGGTAAAAAAAGATTTTGAAAAAGAATTACATCAGCCGGAGCTGGCATCGACACGGAGTCAGTAAAATTAAAAATGATTTCATCAGCACGGAGCTGGCATCGACATGGAGTCGATAAAATTTAAAAATGATTACATCAGCACAGAGCTGGCATCGACACGGAATCGGTAAGACATTTTGAAAAAGAAGATTACATTTTGAATTTTGTAGACCAACCCATTAAACAATTCATTTATGTCATGATTATCCACAAATAAACTGAAAGAAATTTCATTGAACTATTGAAAATTGTTTAACAAATAGGATTTTCATTGAATTACAACTTTCAAATAACTCTGTCTTATATTCTTTTACATAGACGCTTGGATTTATTTTGATCGTCATCAGGATTGCTGGGACAATTAGGCTTGCTTTTTTTGATTCTAACGACTGACTCTTTGAACTCTGCTGGTCCATCTGGATACCCTAAGGTGCGCTTGTTCCAAGCCTTCTCAATGAGATGCACTAACTTTTCAGTCAATGGTTTGGGAGAAAAAAATTGTTTTTGTTGAGGTAGCGAAAACTCTATAGGTACTCCGTACTGTTCTGGGATCAGAGCAGGTTGGTAAAAAGATGTCTCCTCCAGTCCGATCAAACGGACATAATAGGATCCTTTAGTACCTAAAACAGGGTAGTCCGTCATCCACCAAGGGCATCTCAAACCAATATGACGGGCAAGGCGAGAATCCAACCATTTGCTCCAAGCCTTAACTGAGTTTTGACGCACTAACATGTTTCTCTTGGAAAAGTGCTCTGGCCTATACTCGAGGGTTGGAGGAATGTCCACAATTTTAAGACGATCGCAAAGTCACATATAAAATAAGTGAGGACTTCCTTTGAAATCCCCTCCCTCACCATTTTTTATGGCATTCAAACCTGAGAAGGTTTCAGTTAGAATAAGAGGTATAGGATTTGCTTTTCTAGAGAGCTGGGAAGCTATGTCTATGAAAGACTCAAGAATAGTTTGGCCCTCACTTTTGGAGGTCAGTATGTATTGGGCTAAGATTCCTAAACACAATCGATAGTCTCTAGTGGCTCTCCAAGCTTCCAATTTTACATTGATGGGATGACTACGAGAGTGGTATAGACTCAATAAAGGTACTAAATCCAATCTCCCATTACGGACTAAGGCTTTGGCTTCTTCCTTTGAAATGTTTAGGCCTGTGGCGAGGTCACCCGAATATCCTGTCTGCAATGAAGGCCTGACTAGAGGACCTGAAGTAGATATCCCCATGATGCCACAATAGTCTTCATGAATAGGACACAAGTGCATATGCCCAATGTGAAAGATGTGAAGATAAAGGTTCCAACGCTTAGTCATAGGGCGTAAAAGATTCTAATATATCTCAAACTCGTGAAAGTACAGGGCGCATCTCAACATGAATTTTACAAAGTTGAATTTCTCTACGGTGTGCATCCCCGTGATGGTTGTTTTGACCAATTGGTCAATTGGGTTATTGCATGCAGCCAGCATCCTGAGTTGACACAAGAGAATAGTTCAGTACATTTTCAAGGTCTATGCAAAATTACTTTTCTTTTGAAAATCTTTGTTCTTATGGAAAACACTTTCTTGAAAACACATTTTTTTTTTAAAACATTTTTTTCTTACTTTCTGGAAAATATTTTTCTTTTGTAAACCACTTTTCTTTTTTAAAAATTTGATTTTCATTTTGATTTGAATGGCCCGGCCTATCATGATCATTGGATCGAGATGGACTGGGTCATTATTGAATTTTTGAAGAAATGGATTCTTTATTGGGTCGGTGCACCCTTTTTAATTTCTGAAAACAAAATTTTGATCCTTGAAGACAATCTTAAACTCTGATCTTATCATTCACATCATTCACATACATCAATCATTAGGTTCCATTCAACAACCCGGGAACACCCGTGATAAGTTCGAGTCATGACTTATAGGGAAGGTTTCTAGACTCTAAGCTTACTACGTGCAATGCATTTTTATCTGGCCACCCTTGCCCAAGTACACCTATATACCTCTCAAGCGTACTCAATCAGATGGTACGTGGTGACTTGATTTGATATATCGTATAGGTGATAATCTAAAACTTCAATTCACTTCTCTTAAGCCAAAAACAGCCAGTTTGATCCCTAGTTGAGAGGTGGCGCACGATGCTGAGCAAGGACCCACTTAAGTACCTCTCGTCTAGAATAGATGTAGTCTATCCCCCTCGTACAGTAGGGTACAGCGGGGCAGTATCTTGCTTAGGCACTAGTTTTGACCAAGAAGTGCAATTGATGTACTTGGATTATCTTTTATATACCTATGGGTACGAGTCAAGAGTTGTAGTTTTCTTAAATGGTTTTTGCATCCCGCGAGGAGACCGACCACGTACTAGTACTACGTTGGCAATCGGGACATGTGACCGTGCGGCTTACAATAGGACAAAGGCTCAGGTCGCTCCAACATGGGTGTATCAATATACCTTTCAGAATCACCTGTTCAAACGGTATTGATGCCCCAGTTTTATATACCTTACGGTACGTGATTGGAGTTGTGGTTTTCATGAATGACGTCGCATCTCCGAGGAGACCGGACCACGCACTAGTGCCACGTTGGCTATTAGGGACATGCAAGCGTACAATACAGTAAAGTAAACGTGCTAGTGGTGTGTGCAAATAGGATAGGGTGTGCCCGGGGCATTTTTCAGATGAGTGGGCCCGTTGGCCAGATCAAAGAGACCATAGCTTTTTAGATAATTAGTCCATAAGGGTTGCACATTCATAATTAAGCGTCAACCAATCGATTTTTTTTTTCATCATTTTTTTTTCAATTTTACGAATGAACTAATCATAAAAGGACTTCTCTTTTTATTTTTATTTTTTTATAGTCCAACCGATGATCACTTTGAATTTTCATTTTGATCAATCAAAAAGTGGCGAGCGGTATGCCCTGAGTTTAAAAAAAGATGATCCATTTGATCTTTTGAAGATTTAAAACTTAAAATAAAAATAAATTCCAAGAGGAAAGTTTCCAAGACTGATGTAAGGAACAAGTTGAGCAAAAATTTTTTTTTTTTTTTAATTAATTTTTTTTAATTAATTTTTTTTTTTGATTAATTTTTTTTTGTGCTCATTTTGAGGCACATTGCCTCTGGTTTTTGGCTTGGGCTAAATTTTTTTTCCTTTTTTATGCTCTTTTTTCCTACTCATTTTGTATCGCGACGAGACGTCAAACGGAAATGATAACGTAAACGATAGTAAATGAGCTCAAAAATCGATTTTGACTTGTTAAAATGTTGCTAACTATGTCACATTTTGTAGAGAATTTTGTTCTACCCTAAATCGATATGCACTAATAGCTAATCGGAGATCGAACGAGAAAGTTATGATCAGTTTAATTTCGACTGTCCGTTCGACCAAAAAAGAAGAAAAACGACTTTTTTTTTTATTTTTTTATACCCATTTTGAGGCACATTGCCTCTGGTTTTTAGCTTGGGCCAAAAAAGAAATTTTTTTTTTCATTTGTTTGACGATATGCATGCTTAAAAGGACATAATAAGATAAATAAAGTAAAAATCGGATTTTTTTTTGTTTTTTTTTTTCAAGTGAGTAAATAAATAAAAGAAACCTACCTAAAAAATAAATACAACAAATACATCAAGTATTGTTAGCTTGCAAATAAAAATTTTGAAACCTTTTTTTTTTCTCAAAATAACCAAGTTGACACGAAGGTAGAGCCTTTACTCCCCAATGGAGTCGCCAAGCTGTAGACACGTGATTTTGTCATTACGATGACCACACCTACAATGGTTTGGAGTCGCCACCATTCATTTTTGTAAGTGGGTGTGAATGGTCACCCGATGTGCATTTTTTAGAAAATCTGATATTTTAGTGTCTCTCGATGGATAGGAACTAATCGAGCCTTAAGATTCGGGGTAAGCGGCTCGGTTGGAGAAAAGGGAAGGTGTTAGGCACCATTTTCTCCCCACTAAATAGTGGTAACCTCAACTCAACTCGGTCGTTTTGATTTTAAAAAATACGAAAAATAAAGTGCCACGTGTTGTGCATTTGTACTTTAAATAGGGATTTATTTTTTGGCTTGATTATAGGATCATCCCATTGAAGGGGATAATCCTTATAAACCTTTGCCTTGAGAAGAGAAGAGGGGGATGATAGAAGAAGGAAGGGGAGAGGGTGTAGAAGAGATAGGGATTATTTTTGTTGCACCCACCTTGTATCTTCTTTCTTCTTTTCTTCTTCTTATTTAAGTCTTCTTAAGTTCTTAGTATTTTAAGAAAATACAACTCTTTTTTAGTTGAAAGAGTAGAGAAGAGATTATGAGAGAGATGAGTGTAGTATGTGATTTTTTTTGGTGAGATTTGGGGGAGGATTAGTGTGAGAGAATTGATAAGATTTTTCTTAGTGAGAATGGTGATAGTTGTTAGTAGAGAGAGAGTTGGGGAGAAATTTTATAATGAAAGTTGGGAGAATTTTTGGGAAGAGAATGGGGGTATTTATAGATGTTGAGGAGTTATTTTAGGGATATAATGGGGTGAAGTGAAGAAAAATGATAGAATGATAATGAGTTTGAGAGAGGAGTGTGTGTAATTTGGGAGAGATAGGAGGGTATTTAGGGAAGGGATGTTAAATGGGTTGTTTATAACCCAAATGGGTTGGATCTTTCAACCCATTTGGGTTGAGTGTTAGATGGAAGAGAATTGATGAGAGTGGTTGAGAGGATGGGATTGTGTAAGAGAGTGATTAATTGGTGAAGTGAGTTGAGGGGATGAAATTTTAATTAAAAGAAGGGTTGTATAAGAAGGTGGTTGATGATATTTTGGGAGGGTGTGGGAGATGATGCCATGTGTCAAAATGGGTAGAGATGAAGGGTTGAGATGGGTTGATGGGAGAGGTTGAGTGTTTGACTTGAGAGGATGGGTGTAGGTTTAGGTTGTAGATGTGGGTTTTGTAGGGAATGATGATGGTAGATTAAGGGGAGGTATAGATTAGGGGTGTGGGTAGATTATATTTTTTTAAAGAAAAGGTGATGAGTTGATGTGAGTAGATTAGGGGAGGTATAGGTTAGGGGTGTGGGTAGATGTGTGGGTAGATGAGGTTTAAGAAAATTAATGTGGTAGGTAGTTGGATGAGGGAGGTGAGATGGGGTGATGACATGTGTCATATTTGATTATCAAGATGGTGATTGGTTGATGTGGGTAGTGATTGATGGGTTAGGGTTGTGGGTTGGATAATGAATTGGGTATGGATAGTGGTTTGTGGGCTTTGTAGTGTTGGGCTTGGGTTTTAGAAATGGTTTTGGGTTTTAGGAATTGGTTGAGGGTTATTTTGGAATGGATTTTGAGGGTATAGGTTGGTTTTAGATTTTAGGTGATGTGGGATTGATTTTAAGTTACGGGTAAGGTGAGAAATTGATTTAGGAAAGTGTTGAGGGCTTGTGGGTCTTAGGTGGGCCTATGATTTTTGCGGATTCGGAGGCGAGCGGTGGTAGTAGAGAAGGGGTAGGCATCCCAAGTCTCATATTTTTTTAACTTATTAATTTTTTTGAGATTTTTGAATTTTATTGAATTAATCAAAATGCCACGTGTTGGCAAATCGGGCTTTTTAGGCCCGTTGGTGAACTTTATCAAAAATTTGGCGTTTTTGATTTTGGAAGCGGTGCGGTGAATATTTGGAAAGCGTAAGGTATGTCGAGTCCTTTTGGTGGGCTTCCTAAACCATTGAGAGGTCTTAGGGGCCTTGGTTTGGTCAAAATGTCACTTTTCAATGACTTGGGCCTTTAAGGCCCGTTGGCCAATTTATTTGGAAAATTGATATTTTTGGGCCCTTTCGAGAAGTGGCCCGTTCAAATTGAGGTGTCTACAGAACCATAAAAAGAAAATGAGGGTTGGATTTCTAAAATCAACCATAGGGGTGAATTTTTATATGAGTCAACTCAGTTAACTCGTTTTGCACCACGTAAGGAACTAATCACGTGCTAATTGTTTTAATTTCAGGTTTCCATAATGTGTTGCTATGATATCTCGATTTTGATTGTCATAAGTCGAGTTGACTCGTTTGGATTATAAATCTCAAGCAATTCACTGTGCATTCTCTTTATGCTTCATGCCAATGTTTCCATGTTATACGATGTTGAATGTTAGGAGATGAGTTAACACGATGAGTCCATGTTCGAATGAGTTATGTGCTAGATTAGGGTACATGGTATCCTTTTTACTCGATTGATATGATCATACCACTTGGATACCTTGATTGATTGATCTTAATTAATTGATTGGTCTTGTTCAATTGATTGTAATTTCTTTTGATTTGCATGCTATGATTGTGATCTTAATATATTTGCATCCCCTAGGATTGTGGCCCATTGATGATCTGATATGACCCACGGGCCCATTTATTTGAAAAAGGCCCCGGGCACACCCCACCCTGCTTGCACACACCACTAACACGTTTATTTTGTTGCATTGCACGCTTATATGTTCAATATAGCCAACGTGGCACGAGTGCATGGTCCAGTCTCTTGGGAGATGCGACGTCATTCATGAAAACCACAACTCCAGTCACGTACCTTAGGGTATGTCAAATTGGGACATCAGTACCATCTGATCAGGTGACTCTGAAAAGGTATATCGATGCACCCGGGCTGGAGCAACCTGAGCCTTTGACCTATTATAACCCACATAGTCACATGTCCCAATTGCCAACGTGATATTCGTATGTGGTCGGTCCCCTCGTGGAATGCCAAATAATTTATGAAAGTTACAACTCTTGACTCGTACCCATAGGTATATCAAAGATAATATAAGTACATCAACTACACTTTTTGGTGAAACCAGTGCCTAAGCGAGATCCTGCTCCGATGTACTACGGTACTAAGAGGATAGACTACGTCTATTCTAGAAAAGAGTTGATTTAAGAATGTCTTTTCTCAAGTATCGTGCGCTACCTCTGATATGAGGATTAAACTGGTGTTTTTTGCTTTAGAGAAGTGAGTTGAAATTTTAGATTATCACCTATACGGTATATTAAACCAAATCACCACATACCATCTCATTGAGTACGCTCGAGAGGTGTATAGGTGCACTTGCGCAAGGGTGGTAAGAAAAATTGCATTGCACGTAGTAAACCTAGAGTCTAGAAGCCTTCCTATAAGTCACGACTTGAACTGACTATGGGTGTTCCTGGGTTGCTCTATTTAATCCAACCAACAGGTAAGTGGGTGGACTGATCCAGACTATTCAAACTAAACCCACTATATTGGTCCGACCCAATCGGTGAAATGTACCGATCAATTTGAACCAATTAAACCAATTGGCCCAATTGACAAATGGATCAAATTGATCAATACCAAATCAGTTGGACTAATTGATTTCACTTATAAAGATCAATATCACTTTATATAGAAAGATTTGATCTTAGGATCAAATTAATTTATCTGATCAAAGGTTCAATCCCAATCAGGGGTAGACCCGTATCTAACCTTTCTCACTTTCTTGGTCACCATAGACTTATAGTGCATTTGGATTCGATTTTTCCCACCGGACTTGGACTATTCTATATTGAAACTTTTAATCATGTGGTTAAGAGTCAAACCTTTAAAGTTAATGGCTAACCTTGGTTTACTTCCAATCAGGTGATAATTGGTCCCAAACATTCTAAACCATTATCTGTACCACTTTAGATCCGTGAAAAAAATCACCTTTCTAAAGTATCATTGTCAAATCCAAGTAGTCAGCCCTCATCACAAAAAGAAACAAATATAATTGATGAAGCAACACTCCGTCAGATTTTGGAATCTTTTCAAGCAAAAATTATCACTTCTGTCCAGACACAAATTGAATCCTTTAAATTGAAAAGGGAAAAGATAAAGCTATAGAACCTTAGGATGTGTTTGACCTGGTCTAAAACTAAGAAGATGATCAATTACACGTCGACCCTGTCTTAGCTTATCAAATAACTCAGGTTGAAACTGTTTTGAAGAACATCAAAGACCCCGATGATTTTACTCTTGGATTAGGGGCAATGACGTTATTTCCCATGGTTCGTCTGCCAGAGAAGTTCACAATGCCAGACATAAAGAAGTTTGATGGGATTGGATGCCCTACGACTCACTTAAAAGTATATGTCGGCATCATGCAATCTCAGGGTTAGAGTGAAGAACAAATGACATAACTTTTTCAAAGAACTCTTACAGGTCCTGCCCTATGCTGGCTAATGTCATTGGATTCATCTCGAGTAAGAACATGACATGAATTGATGAAGGAGTTTATTGTTCGGTATTCATTCAACATGAATATTGAACTCACAAGAAGAGATCTAGAAACTACTAAACAGAAGTCCGAGAAAACTTTCACTGAGTTCATTACTCGATGGAGAGCTAAAACTGCTCAATTGTGAGACCGACCTCAAGAGAAGGAACATGCCAAGTACTTGATGCCTCAGTACCTTCCCATTTTTCAATCCCTCATTTAGGCTAGAAATCAAGTTGAGGATGCCTACTCTTCGGGACTTTTTGGTAACTCGTCTGAGTTAAAACCCAAACATTTCAAACCTAATGTCAATTCCTTACAAGTGGCTAACACCTCCTCGCACTATCTCCTCAAGCTACTCAGTCTTCACAAGCCAAGTCTAAGAGATAATTTGACAATCTTGGAATGTCCCTTAGTGTTGCTTATCAAAAATTGATGAAAAGGGGATTGTTGACACCTTTACAATCTAAGCCTTTGCCTAATCATTTTCCTTCAAACATGGATAATGAGTAATTCTGTGAATTCCATCAGATGCTTGGTCATGTTCTTAACAGGTGTATTACTTTCCGTCATGCTATCCAAGACTTGATCGAATAAGGAAAGGTTACCATACCTGCTTCTAATGCACCTAATGTTAAAACTAATCATTTACCTACCTTTCAAAATCAACCTCCCTACTTTGATATCCCTATTCAAATCCGAGTCGGTTGACCCAATTTTCTTCATTTATTCAGTCGGTCCTAACAGTGTACCCCCATTAGACCGAGATAAGCATTTCTACCCAAAGGCAGTACTAGAACTAATGAACAGAGAGATTATTGAAACAATGGGTTATCCAACATATGACAGGCTTGAATCAGAATATGAAGAGATAGTAAACGCAGGCAAGTTTAAGTTATTCATCAAAGATAACCGAAGTGACATAAACCCTAAAATTGTATCCCTCTATTTAAAATGATGTCGTCTTTTTAAGTCTTCTTAATATTTTTTTAGCTTCAATTCTTGCATGGTCTCATAAGGATATATGGATGGATCGCACAAAAATATAGATCAAGACATAAAGTCAAGAGTGATTTCAAAGTCAAAGACTATTGGTAAAACATGATATAGTTAAAACCATTGCCAAAGGTGCTAGGACCTACAAGTGGATCTACCATGTTTTTCACTCAAGAGAAGAGAGTTCTCGTTCATAAAAGATTTTCTCAACATTTTAGAAGAGTTGAATAGTCAGAAAACTCGATCATACTCGATTTCACAAAAAAAGATTAAAGAATATTCATTATCAAAAGAATACCTTACTCGACAGAGCAATCCAGATATCGAATTCCTGAAATTTTGACCAAGTCGAGCAGCATTCACCAAAGGAGGTCTTCTTTGGTCGAACAATTTTCCTATCTTAACAAAAAAGAAAAAAAAACCTTCTTTAGCCCTTCGCAGCCTCTTAAAAAATCAAATAGCTTATTTCTTTCTACGTAAGAACTACATTTTGACTTGATCCAAAAGAAAAAAAAGAAATATTTGGAATACGTAGGTAACCTGAGAAGTTACTTCAAGCCCGGTCATTCAAAAATGTGTATTCTCCTAAGAAAAGTACCATCTAAAAGGAAAATTCCCTATTGAAAAGTTCAAAGGAAGAGATTGCCAAACTAGGGATATTTTGGAAAGTCGAGCATTTTACATTTTCTTTCTAAATCATGTCCTAAGCCCACCTATTAAGTCCTCCTGAATGCTAATTTGCTCGATTAAAGTGTAGGGAACCAAGAAACTGTCGAGTTGAATATTCAAGATCATTGAGAAAAAAGAGAAGCGCGCTAAGTCGAAAATCCGAAAATGCAACTTAGGCAAAAGTTAGGGCATAACCATAAAAAAGAAAGCCTGTTAGGTTGAAAACCTGAAAAAACGACCTAGGAAAAAATCAAGGCATTTTTAGAAAAAGAAAAGAAAAATCCACTAAATTAAAAATCAGGAAAAACAACCTAAGCAAAAATTAGGACATCATCAAATGAGAGGAAATGTCCCATCAAGAAGAAAATTTAGAAGGAAGCTTATGCAGAAACTAAAAAATGCATAACTATTCAAGCCATAACATTCGTTTTTCAACCAAGAGCTCACATCCGACGAAAACAATGTTGAAGTAAAAAAAAATCAAAAGTCAATTTGAACATTGTAAGATCTTTAAGAGTATGTTTACTTATTCATTCAAGTGTTCGCTAATGGAAGATGTAGAATCATCAACTACTTTGAAGAGAAGATCTTCTATTCTAATATTTATTAAGATTTTTTAAGTCCAGCTCAAACATTTTTCAAAAGAAATTCGAAAGAAATGATCAATCCCTTATTGCACACAATGATAATCTTAAGAGTCTTAAATTTAAGGGAATGTCAGTTCTTCTATCAGTCATACATCAAAGTCCATATTTTCCAAGCGTAATCCATTCCATCAGTCTCGTAGTCAAGTTCCAATTAAAGACAACCTTGAAACTAGGGGCATTTTTAAAAGTCATTTAATTTCAAAATTTTGTTCTTAATCACATAATAAAAAGGAAAATCTTACTTAAAAGTACGATGAAGTCTAATGATAATTATAAATTCAGATGCATGATAATCCAATAAAAACCCAATCTTCCAAACTTGGAGTTCGATTTTGAATCATAGAATGAATTAATAAGATTGTTTAAGTTCTTATAAATCTAAGCCCGAGAAACGTGACTTAGTAAGTTCGAATCCGAGAAACTAGACTCCAATTTTTTTTGAATCATAAAATGAATTAATAGGATTGTTTAAGTTTCTATAAATCTAAGTCCGAGAAACGTGGTTTAGTAAGTTCGAGTCTGAGAAACGAGACTCCAACTTTTTTTGAATTATAGAATGAATTAATAGGATTGTTTAAATTCCTATAAATCTAAGTCCGAGAAACGTGACTTAGTAAGTTCGAGTCCGAAAAACGAGACTCCAACTTTTTTTGAATTATATAATGAATTAATAGAATTGTTAAAGTTCCTATAAATCTAAGTCCGAGAAACGTGACTTAGTAAGTTCGAGTCCGAGAAACGTGACTTAGTAAGTTCGAGTCCGAGAACGAGACTCCAACTTTTTTTGAACCATAGAAAATGATTATATGATTGTTTAAGTTCCTATAAATTTAAGCCCGAGAAACGGACTTAGTAAGTTCGAGTTTGAGAAACGAAATTCCAACTTTTTTTAAATCATAGAATGAATTAATAGGATTGTTTAAGTTCTATAAATCTAAGCCCGAGAAACTTGACTTGGTAAGTTTGAGTTCGAGAAACAAGACTCCAACTTTTTTTGAATCATCAAAATGAATTAACAGGATTGTTTAAGTTCCTACTTTGACCCTTAATATTTGGCTTGCCTTGGTAAACAAAAAATAATCGGGATGGATTTTCTTTAGTACATTTTCCCTATAGTTCCTTGTTGTGTCGTTTAATGGTTGAGAAAGCAGCAAGAGAAATCAAAATCCCAGCATTGAAACGTTTGAGTTGCACTCATCATTCAGTTTCAATGCCTTTGATCTAGCTTAAATTTTTATTATTTTTAAAAATTAAAAAAAAAAAATATAATAATAATAATAATTTTATTGGGTCTAACAATACATTTAGGGATTGGATCTAGCAATAGCCGAGCCCTAAACCAAGAATGTTATAGCTATCATCATCACTAAGGCTACATATAGATAGGCAGCTGGTACCACTAAGACCTTCTCATTAAGGCCAAGGTTTCGCTGAAAATACGTGCTTCGTACCATATCTAGTCCT